>NC_000082.6:81069588-81164588 GCF_000001635.26 Mus musculus
CTAGCTAATTTATAAATTTGCAAGCAGGATAAAATTCAATTCCTTTGTTGCTTTCTATTAAACACTTTATGGTTGGAATACGATCACGTGACATTTACTTCTAGAATTGGCAACATCTGCTTGGATTTTTCAACTTGAAATATTGACCTAAAAGTATAGGCATCAGGTTGAAATTATAATGTGGGAGATAGCTATTTATCAATACTAATGTTTTGGGTGAAAGCTGCCAAAACTGCATTCCTTTGGGTCCTGAGTTTCTGCTAAAATGTATGTTAACTCATGAGTGCTCACTCAGGTTCTCATCTCCGTAACACATAAGAATCACTTAACACATAACACATGACCTCCTACCTTTTTATTACATGAAAATAATTAAAATTTTTATTGCTCAAAGTGGACTCTACTGAATGCTATTAGTAATGGCATACATTGCTTCTTCCAGTCAGATACATTTCTGAAGAAAAGAAAAGAATGAGGAAAAACTTATCTCTCATTAAAAAAAAATTATCTACCATGTAGTATGTTTTGTAGTATCTACAAAGTAATACTATACTTAACAAACTGTCTACAGAACAGGAGGGAAATATGACAATATTCAGTTTGTATTATATTTTTAGTATTAACTTGTCACAATGATTAGAAACTGTATTACGTAACACAACAATAAATCATCCAGAGCTCTGTAACGTAAAACAGGCAACACTTAACTCACACAATTTTAATGGTTGGAGAAGACTGGCTTGGCCCTGGTGCACAGCTCTGCCTTAAATATCTTACAAGGTTACAGTGAAGACTTTAGGTATTGTTTCAGTCATTTGACAAAATGCAAGTGGCCGAAAGATCTGTCTGTATGTTGTATTGATTCCAGACATAATAAACTAAACTGGATGTTGGCATGATCCTCAGCTTCCCACCATATGGACCCATGCACAAGGGTGTCCATGCAAATGAAATACAGTTATTGGATTTTCCCCAAGAATGAGCCAATAGATGAATGTAATGTCAAGAATTTTTATGACCAAATCTTAATTTCCACAGTCTCACTCTGGCTCCATCATGTCCCTGGATTCTATGTTGCAATGAACTGAAGCAGGAGTTGCTTGGGTAGTGGTGATGTCTGAAAAAGCAATGATCAATGACTGTCTTATACTTCATATCTTCTAAGAAGGAAAGCAGAGATCACAAAAGCTCTGGAAAACATCCTGGTTAAACTTCAGCAACAAGAGTAAACTACTCATATGACAAAAACACCCTGGAAAGCTTTTCTGATATTTAAAAAGATGGTCTTTCTAAGCAGTTTTCTTCTTTCACAACTATTTGCAGTGGTTATTATGATGGTAAAATGGAACATTCCAGAGTAATAGATAATTCTGACATGGTAGAAGTACAAAAATAATATTATTTTCATTATCAGTATCATGTTTTCCACTGGTTGCTTGTCACCTCAGTTGTGTCATGTGATGTTTTTCTGGAAAGTGTCTTGTGAGAGGGCATGTGATGTTTTGCTGCAATCAGACAGCTGAGAGGGCATGTGATGTTTAGAAAGAATATAATGGAACCCCACAAACAGTGAGAGGATGCTCTTGCATG
Source organism: Mus musculus (assembly GCF_000001635.26). Lineage (NCBI taxonomy): Eukaryota > Metazoa > Chordata > Mammalia > Rodentia > Muridae > Mus > Mus musculus. The sequence goes on from NC_000082.6 coordinate 81,071,179, forward strand.
GCTACGCCATTCACTGGTCGTCACTGGTCTTCATTTGTCTTCACTTTGTAGAGAGAAATGTGCCAAAGAACTTCTGGTTGATTCTGGCTGATTCTGGCTGATTCTGGCTACATTCGCTGAATTCAGGCCTATCAGTCAGTGCCTGTTTCTGCTGGATAGTGCTGCTGCTGCTGCTGCTGCTGCTGCTGCTGCTGCTGCTGCTGCTGCTGCTGCTGCTACTGATTTGTGTTTCGTGTTTGCATTGAACTGTAACACTTGTATTCTGACAACAAAGAGTGGAATTATCCCCAAGGAACTACTTCTATTCAGGTTAACAACCCCCCTTTCCAATTAGACTTCTTTCACACCTACCACAGGTCTTTGGGCTAGAAGGAGGTTGGAAGAAATCTAAATAACTGAAGTTTTGAAAAAAAATCAAAGCCTACAGATTTATATCATATTTCTGGTTCTTACTATAAAAATGATGAACTACCTAAAAACAACTTAAGATATCTTTGTTGGGAGCCGCGCCCACATTCGCCGTTACAAGATAGCGCTGACAGCTGTGTTCTAAGTGGTAAACAAATAATCTGCGCATGTGCCAAGGGTATCTTATGACTACTTGTGCTCTGCCTTCCCCGTGACGTCAACTCGGCCGATGGGCTGCAGCCAATCAGGGAGTGACACGTCCGAGGCGAAGGAGAATGCTCCTTAAGAGGGACGGGGTTTCGTTCTCTCTCTCTCTTGCTTTTTCGCTCTCTTGCTTTTCTCTCGCTCTTGCTTTTCGCTCTCTCTTGCTTTTCGCTCTCTCTTGCTTCTCGCTCTTGCTTCTTGCGCTCTCTTGCTTTTCTCTCTCTCTTGCTTCTTGCTCTCTTGCTTCTTGCTCTCTTGCTTCTTGCACTCTGCTCCTGAAGATGTAAGAATAAAGCTTTGCCGCAGAAGATTCTGGTCTGTGGTGTTCTTCCTGGCCGGTCGTGAGAACGCGTCTAATAACAATTGGTGCCGAATTCCGGGACGAGAAAAAAACTCGGGACTGGCGCAAGGAAGATCCTTCATTTCAGAACCAGAACTGCGGATCACGTTTATAAAGGTTCCCGTAACACAGACTGTTGAGAAGGATTCAACTGCCGAATTCAGAACTTATCAGCTGGGGAACGGCGGTAATAAAGGTTCCCGTAAAGCAGACTGTTAAGAAGGATTCAACTGTATGAATTCAGAACTTTTCAGCTGGGGAACGAGAGTACCAGTGAGTACAGCTTTACGAGGTAAGCCTGGCCTTGAACTTTCTAACGAAATTCAAGACAGTCTATCAGAAGTAAAGTGGAATATGTTTGGCCTTGAATTTTTTCTGGTGTTAGGAGCCCTTTTGTTCCTTTTCACATGTTATATAGTGGTTAAGATAGGGCTGAAAATTCTAGAGGAAATTCAGGACAAGCTATCAGAAGTAAAGCGGGGAGAGAGAGTAGGAACAAAAAGGAAATATGGTACACAAAATAAGTATACAGGCCTTTCCAAGGGTCTTGAACCCGAGGAAAAGTTAAGGTTAGGTAGGAATACCTGGAGAGAGATTAGAAGAAAAAGAGGAAAAAGGGAAAAGAAGAAAGATCAATTAGCGGAGGTCTCTAGGAAAAGGAGCCTGTGCTCATCGCTGGATGGGCTCGGGGAGCCAGCTCTTAGTAGCTCTGAAGCAGGTGAAGAATTCTCCTCTGAGGAAACAGACTGGGAGGAAGAAGCAGCCCATTACCAGCCAGCTAATTGGTCAAGAAAAAAGCCAAAAGCGGCTGGCGAAGGCCAGTTTGCTAATTGGCCTCAGGGCAATCGGCTACCAGGTGCACTCCCGCCCTATGCGGAGTCCCCGCCCTGCGTAGTGCGTCAGCGCGTAGTGCGTCAGCAATGCGCAGAGAGGCAGTGCGCAGAGAGGCAGTGCGCAGACTCATTCATTCCCCGAGAGGAACAAAGGAAAATACAACAGGCATTTCCAGTCTTTGAAGGAGCCGAGGGTGGGCGTGTCCACGCTCCGGTAGAATATGTGCAGATTAAAGAACTTGCCGAATCGGTTCGTAAATATGGAATTAATGCTAATTTTACCTTGGTGCAGTTAGACAGGCTTGCCGGCATGGCACTAACTCCTGCCGACTGGCAAATGATTGCAAAAGCCGCTCTCCCTAATATGGGCAAATATTTGGAATGGAGATCTCTGTGGCGAGAGGCTGCACAGGCGCAGGACCGAGCAAACGCTGCTGCTTTAACTCCAGAGCAGAGAGATTGGACTTTTGACTTGTTAACGGGTCAGAGAGCTTATTCTGCTAAACCTGATAAGAGGTATCAATGGAAGGTCTTACCACAGGGAATGTCCAATAGTCCTACTATGTGTCAACTTTATGTGCAAGAAGCTCTTTTGCCAGTGAGGGAACAATTCCCCTGTACTGGCTAGTTTTGTGTCAACTTGACACAGCTGGGGTTATCACAGAGAAAGGAGCTTCAGTTGAGGAAATGCCTCCATGAGATCCAACTGTAAGGCATTTTCTCAGTTAGTGATCAAGGGGAAAGGCCCCTTGTGGGTGGGACCATCTCTGGGCTGGTAATCTTGGTTCTATAAGAGAGCAGGCTGAGCAAGCCAGGGGAGGCAAGCCAGTAAAGAACATCCCTCCATGGCCTCTGCATCGGCTCCTGCTTTCTGACCTGCTTGAGTTCCAGTCCTGACTTCCTTGGTGATGAACAGCAGTATGGAAGTGTAAGCCGAATAGACCCTTTCCTCCCCAACTTGCTTCTTGGTCATGATGTTTGTGCAGGAATAGAAACCCTGACTAAGACAAATTGGTACCAGCAGAGTGGGGTATTCCTGTGACAACCTGACCATGTTTTGGGGAGGTCTGTGGAAGGACTTTGGAACTTTGGTCTTGAAGATCCATTCGTTGTTAAGAGCTCTGTCAGATGTTTTGTAGGAGCCTGGAAGATAATGTTGAGAACAGTGCAGAAGATGGAGGGCTGGCTTGTGAAATTTCAGAGGGAAAATTAAAGACTCTTTTCAGGGCCATTGCTGTTTTGATTGTGAAGATTCTGTGGTTCTGGTTAGCTGGGGCTGAAGAATCAGCTGTGATTAACAAGATACCAGAACTACTAAAGCAAAAACTTTGCATTACTGGGACTATTGATGCTGGTTAGCTGGAGCTAAGAAATTAGCGGTGATTAAGAAGAGACCAGCATCATTGAGGTGACATCTTCTGGGAAGTGTTTTCTGAGAGCACAGTGGCTGTGTTCCAGATATAGCCAAAGTTGTACCTTGTGCTGTGGCTGGACTTGGTAATGTGTAAGGGTCACCCAGGTGGTACTGGTTTTGAAGGCATGAAGGAGTTGAGCAGAGCAGCTGAGGCTTGGCACTGTGAGAGGCCATGGAAGGCCATTGGTGAAAGTGCAGCCTCAGTTGCAATTGATGGCCCAGGACTGAAGGGGTCATGCAGTGTTTTGGAGATGCCAGTACCATGAGATGACCACCAAGAGCATCAGCAGCAGTGGAGTACAGGCATCTGGAGCCTAGAGGATGACGCGTGTGCTACAAACGGCATGGCCGGAGAAGTGACCCAAGCCCTTGGAGGAGCCCAGAAGATCGTAAATTGGATCCCAGACATTGAATGGTTGGAGATTGACTTTTGCTTTTGATTGTAGCTGTGCCCTGATATTTTCCCTCTTGAAGGAAGAAACTGTTTTAGTGGAGCCCACAGTTAAGAGACTTTTAATTGTAAAAAGACTTTGGATTTTAACTGAGATGGATATTTTAAAGAAATTGAAATTTTAAGAATATGTAAAGACTGTGGGACTTTTAAAGTTATTTAGGTCTTGGGGATGAATAAGAATGTAAGGGTTGAGGCTTACTAGTGATGTGTTTGTGTGTCAAGTTGACAAGGGGTCAATTGTACTGGCTAGTTTTGTGTCAACTTGACACAGCTGGGGTTATCACAGAGAAAGGAGCTTCAGTTGAGGAAATGCCTCCATGAGATCCAACTGTAAGGCATTTTCTCAGTTAGTGATCAAGGGGAAAGGCCCCTTGTGGGTGGGACCATCTCTGGGCTGGTAATCTTGGTTCTATAAGAGAGCAGGCTGAGCAAGCCAGGGGAGGCAAGCCAGTAAAGAACATCCCTCCATGGCCTCTGCATCGGCTCCTGCTTTCTGACCTGCTTGAGTTCCAGTCCTGACTTCCTTGGTGATGAACAGCAGTATGGAAGTGTAAGCCGAATAGACCCTTTCCTCCCCAACTTGCTTCTTGGTCATGATGTTTGTGCAGGAATAGAAACCCTGACTAAGACATCCCCTCTTTAATTTTGCTCCTTTACATGGATGACATCCTCCTGTGCCATAAAGACCTTACCATGCTACAAAAGGCATATCCTTTTCTACTTAAAACTTTAAGTCAGTGGGGTTTACAGATAGCCACAGAAAAGGTCCAAATTTCTGATACAGGACAATTCTTGGGCTCTGTGGTGTCCCCAGATAAGATTGTGCCCCAAAAGGTAGAGATAAGAAGAGATCACCTCCATACCTTAAATGATTTTCAAAAGCTGTTGGGAGATATTAATTGGCTCAGACCTTTTTTAAAGATTCCTTCCGCTGAGTTAAGGCCTTTGTTTAGTATTTTAGAAGGAGATCCTCATATCTCCTCCCCTAGGACTCTTACTCTAGCTGCTAACCAGGCCTTACAAAAGGTGGAAAAAGCCTTACAGAATGCACAATTACAACGTATTGAGGATTCGCAGCCTTTCAGTTTGTGTGTCTTTAAGACAGCACAATTGCCAACTGCAGTTTTGTGGCAGAATGGGCCATTGTTGTGGATCCATCCAAACGTATCCCCAGCTAAAATAATAGATTGGTATCCTGATGCAATTGCACAGCTTGCCCTTAAAGGTCTAAAAGCAGCAATCACCCACTTTGGGCAAAGTCCATATCTTTTAATTGTACCTTATACCGCTGCACAGGTTCAAACCTTGGCAGCCGCATCTAATGATTGGGCAGTTTTAGTTACCTCCTTTTCAGGAAAAATAGATAACCATTATCCAAAACATCCAATCTTACAGTTTGCCCAAAATCAATCTGTTGTGTTTCCACAAATAACAGTAAGAAACCCACTTAAAAATGGGATTGTGGTATATACTGATGGATCAAAAACTGGCATAGGTGCCTATGTGGCTAATGGTAAAGTGGTATCCAAACAGTATAATGAAAATTCACCTCAAGTGGTAGAATGTTTAGTGGTCTTAGAAGTTTTAAAAACCTTTTTAAAACCCCTTAATATTGTGTCAGATTCCTATTATGTGGTTAATGCAGTAAATCTTTTAGAAGTGGCTGGAGTGATTAAGCCTTCCAGTAGAGTTGCCAATATTTTTCAGCAGATACAATTAGTTTTGTTATCTAGAAGATCTCCTGTTTATATTACTCATGTTAGAGCCCATTCAGGCCTACCTGGCCCCATGGCTCTGGGAAATGATTTGGCAGATAAGGCCACTAAAGTGGTGGCTGCTGCCCTATCATCCCCGGTAGAGGCTGCAAGAAATTTTCATAACAATTTTCATGTGACGGCTGAAACATTACGCAGTCGTTTCTCCTTGACAAGAAAAGAAGCCCGTGACATTGTTACTCAATGTCAAAGCTGCTGTGAGTTCTTGCCAGTTCCTCATGTGGGAATTAACCCACGCGGTATTCGACCTCTACAGGTCTGGCAAATGGATGTTACACATGTTTCTTCCTTTGGAAAACTTCAATATCTCCATGTGTCCATTGACACATGTTCTGGCATCATGTTTGCTTCTCCGTTAACCGGAGAAAAAGCCTCACATGTGATTCAACATTGTCTTGAGGCATGGAGTGCTTGGGGGAAACCCAGACTCCTTAAGACTGATAATGGACCAGCTTATACGTCTCAAAAATTCCAACAGTTCTGCCGTCAGATGGACGTGACCCACCTGACTGGACTTCCATACAACCCTCAAGGACAGGGTATTGTTGAGCGTGCGCATCGCACCCTCAAAGCCTATCTTATAAAACAGAAGAGGGGAACTTTTGAGGAGACTGTACCCCGAGCACCAAGAGTGTCGGTGTCTTTGGCACTCTTTACACTCAATTTTTTAAATATTGATGTTCATGGCCATACTGCGGCTGAACGTCATTGTTCAGAGCCAGATAGGCCCAATGAGATGGTTAAATGGAAAAATGTCCTTGATAATAAATGGTATGGCCCGGATCCTATTTTGATAAGATCCAGGGGAGCTATCTGTGTTTTCCCACAGAATGAAGACAACCCATTTTGGGTACCAGAAAGACTCACCCGAAAAATCCAGACTGACCAAGGGAATACTAATGTCCCTCGTCTTGGTGATGTCCAGGGCGTCAATAATAAAGAGAGAGCAGCGTTGGGGGATAATGTCGACATTTCCACTCCCAATGACGGTGATGTATAATGCTCAAGTATTCTCCTGCTTTTTTACCACTAACTAGGAACTGGGTTTGGCCTTAATTCAGACAGCCTTGGCTCTGTCTGGACAGGTCCAGACGACTGACACCATTAACACTTTGTCAGCCTCAGTGACTACAGTCATAGATGAACAGGCCTCAGCTAATGTCAAGATACAGAGAGGTCTCATGCTGGTTAATCAACTCATAGATCTTGTCCAGATACAACTAGATGTATTATGACAAATAACTCAGCAGGGATGTGAACAAAAGTTTCCGGGATTGTGTGTTATTTCCATTCAGTATGTTAAATTTACTAGGACAGCTAATTTGTCAAAAAGTCTTTTTCAGTATATGTTACAGAATTGGATGGCTGAATTTGAACAGATCCTTCGGGAATTGAGACTTCAGGTCAACTCCACGCGCTTGGACCTGTCGCTGACCAAAGGATTACCCAATTGGATCTCCTCAGCATTTTCTTTCTTTAAAAAATGGGTGGGATTAATATTATTTGGAGATACACTTTGCTGTGGATTAGTGTTGCTTCTTTGATTGGTCTGTAAGCTTAAGGCCTAAACTAGGAGAGACAAGGTGGTTATTGCCCAGGCGCTTGCAGGACTAGAACATGGAGCTCCCCCTGATATATGGTTATCTATGCTTAGGCAATAGGTCGCTGGCCACTCAGCTCTTATATCCCACGAGGCTAGACTCATTGCACGGGATAGAGTGAGTGTGCTTCAGCAGCCCGAGAGAGTTGCAAGGCTAAGCACTGCAATGGAAAGGCTCTGCGGCATATATGAGCCTATTCTAGGGAGACATGTCATCTTTCATGAAGGTTCAGTGTCCTAGTTCCCTTCCCCCAGGCAAAACGACACGGGAGCAGGTCAGGGTCGCTCTGGGTAAAAGCCTGTAAGCCTAAGAGCTAATCCTGTACATGGCTCCTTTACCTACACACTGGGGATTTGACCTCTATCTCCACTCTCATTAATATGGGTGGCCTATTTGCTCTTATTAAAAGGATAGGGGGAGATGTTGGGAGCCGCGCCCACATTCGCCGTTACAAGATAGCGCTGACAGCTGTGTTCTAAGTGGTAAACAAATAATCTGCGCATGTGCCAAGGGTATCTTATGACTACTTGTGCTCTGCCTTCCCCGTGACGTCAACTCGGCCGATGGGCTGCAGCCAATCAGGGAGTGACACGTCCGAGGCGAAGGAGAATGCTCCTTAAGAGGGACGGGGTTTCGTTCTCTCTCTCTCTTGCTTTTTCGCTCTCTTGCTTTTCTCTCGCTCTTGCTTTTCGCTCTCTCTTGCTTTTCGCTCTCTCTTGCTTCTCGCTCTTGCTTCTTGCGCTCTCTTGCTTTTCTCTCTCTCTTGCTTCTTGCTCTCTTGCTTCTTGCTCTCTTGCTTCTTGCACTCTGCTCCTGAAGATGTAAGAATAAAGCTTTGCCGCAGAAGATTCTGGTCTGTGGTGTTCTTCCTGGCCGGTCGTGAGAACGCGTCTAATAACATATCTTCATATGTAGTAAGGACTCATTCTTATTTACTAACTTTAGTACCCGGGGATGATTCATAAAGGAATATACTGAAACTTAAACACTGTATTATTCATTAACTAAGTGTATTTTCTATTCTTTTAAAAAATTAATTATTTTATTTATTTACACTACAAATATTGGCCCCCTTCCAGGTATTCCCCCTAGAAAGACCCCTTTCCTCCTCCCCTTTGCCTCTAAAAGGGTACACTCACCAATTCCCACCTTACCCCTCTAGCATCCTCCTTCTCTGGGCAACAAGCTTCCACAGGACTAAATGCCTCCCTTCCCACTGGTGGCAGATAAGGTAGTCCTCTGCTACATATGTAGCACATACAGTCCATGGACCCTTCTTGTATACTCCCTTGTTGGTAGCTTAGTCCCTGGGAGGTCTGAGAGGTTCAGTTAGTTGATACTGTCATCCTTCCTATGGGGTTGCAATCCCCATCAACTCTTTCAGACCTTCCCCTAACTCTTTCAGTGGGGTCCCAATGATTGACTGTGCGTATCTGCATCTGTCTTGGTCAGATGCTGGAAGAGCCTCTCGGAGGACAGCCCTACTGGGCTCCTGTCTGCAAGCACATCTTAGCATCAGCAAGAGTGTCAAGGTTTGGTGTCTGTGGATGGGATGGATCCCAAGGCTAAGCAATCTCTGGATAGCCTTTTCTTCAGTCTCTGCTCTATATTTTTTCCCTGTGTTTCCTTTAGACAGCAACAATTCTTTGTTAAAATTTTTGAGATATGGGTCCCATCCCTCAACTGGGGACCATGTCTAGCTACAGGAGGTGGTCTCTTCAGGTTCAATCTCCCCACTATTAAGCATTTCTGCTGTCATCCCTATTGGATCCTGGGAGTTTCTAGCATCCTTGGCATCTGGGATTTTCTATTGGTTCTCCCTGTTCCCCACCCCCCCAACTGCTACTAATTTCTATTCATTCTACTGGCCTTAGCGGCTCCTCTCCTGTCTCTTCCATTACCTGGTCCTACTGCCCTCCACCTCTGCCTTTTTCCTAGTTGGTACAACCACTTTGGAAATCAATCAGGTGGTTCCTCAGAAAATTGGGAATAGGTCCACTTGAAGACCCAGCTATACCATTCCTGGGCATACACTCAAATGATGTTCAAACAGAAAACAAGGACACACACTCCACTGTGGTCACAGCAGTCTTATTTATAATAGCCAGAAGCTGGAAACAACCTAGATGTCCCTCAACAGAGGAATGGATACAGAAAATTTGGTATATTTACACAATGGAGTACCACTCAGCTATTAAAAATGATGACATCATGAACTTTGGAGGCAAATTGATGGAACTAGAAAATTTTCTGAGTGAAGTAGCCCAAACACAAGAGGAGATACATGGTATGTATTCACCGATAAGTGGATATTAGTCTCAAAGGTCAGAATATCCATGATACAACTCAAAGATCATATGAAGCTTAACAAGAAGGAAGGGCAAAGTGTAGATGCTTCAAACCAACTTAAAGGGGGATCAAAATAATCACAGGAGACAGAGGGAGGAGAGTGGGAAGAAGAATCTGAGTGGGAGAGGGGAGTGGGAAGAAAAATATTTTAAAGTTTTTGTGAGAACTTTGTTCTACATAGCAATAAAATTTAAATTATATGTAGATATATGACTAATGTGTTCATAATGTCCCTGTTACTTGTGTCTTAAGATGCTTAAGAGTAAACATTGTAAAATAATGCAAATATTTCAAAGCTAATGGGATGCTTATAAAACTTTCCTACAAAAACTACTGTTTGCAGGTTTAAAATCATTATTAAGGGTATGCTAAAATAAAATAGATAATGTGAGTTTTTCTTCTATTCTAGTGGCTATTTTTTATGTAGGTTAATGGCATATGCAAATCAACAGTTTTAGTGAAGGGAACTTTGATCTATATCACTTTCATTATACAAGCTCATAGAACTGATCTTAAATTATTTTCATTTGCTTCAAAACAAGTGTGAAAATAAATTTAAATCGTGTGCATTTGTTTCTTCACTTTTTAGAAGCTTTCAAATTATGTCTAATATCAAATTCACTGTCTGTACTATTAGGTGTCTTCTGGCACTCTGATACTCCAGGTTGTTTCCTCCCACTGAAAATCTGCTCACATATTATTTTCTGCAGATAACAAGTATATTACATGCTTCAAAGTTGAACGGTATTACTTTTTCTCCAAGATTTATTAAAATTAAAATAGCACATCACCACCACTTCCATTTTTTTTTTCTTTCTGAATTCTTCTCTGCACATTCTGTCATCTCTACGTTGTCCCCTTTTGAGTTTCATATTCCTGGCCTCTGTTTTTGCAATGGTTATCATTATAAACATATCTAAATTCATACATATATAGCACAACCTTCTGAGTTCCTTTAGACTTGCTTATATTTATATAGTCTCAGGATTGAGCACTTGGCATTATATAACCAACTGGGGGGTCAGGGGCTCACCCCCAAAGAAGACTAATTCTTCCTCTTTCTGCAATCACGAGTTACCTTATTTCTTTGTCTAAGAGGTAGGGACTCTTTGGATTTCCCCTTCCTCAAGTCTATTGGCAGTGTTGACATTGTCAAGGAATTGTGGATGTAGCCATATTGTTGAGGTATCAACGATGTTGCTTCCCTATCAATTCAGGTTAACTGTAATCTCACAGAAGGCTTCTTGACCCATTGACTCAGACATTGTTTCCTCTAGCTTCTTCACGATTTTCCTTTAGCCTTAGGTCTACAAATTTTCTTATAGATGTGTTCAATGGGCCTGAGTACTTCATGGTCAATTGTTCTCTTACATTTAGCCTAGTTATGATTTTATATAGGGTCTCTCTGATGCAAAGATTTTCTTTTTACACGAGGGGGTCTTTGATGAGTGCTATGCTTACCTGAGGGTGTGAGTACAATACAGTTAGCTAGCAATTATGCTGATTGATAAAGTGGCAGCATGTGATTCTCCTCTAAAATCCACAGCCTCCCTAGGCCTGAGTATTTGGATCGGTTTCCAGTACCAGACATGACTGACCTCCTGTTGTGCAGACCTCAACTCCAATTAGATAGTTTTTAATGCTGCCAAGATACGAATGATGCTATTGTGCCTTTAGGGACATCTTGCATCCCGGGCATTGTTGTGGTTAATAGATATCACAGTTGAGAAGGCTTATTGACTGTATTTGTCCACTGGCAGCTAACAACACTGTCTGCTCTAATGAAAGCCAAACTTCAGGGAGAAGGGTTTCATATCAGATGAGATCCTCTTTGAATCCACCAAGTATGTTTGAAAAGCCTTAAAGAATGGTATAATGGGATAATGCATAAATCACACATAAGTACATAAAGTTATATAAAAGGTCATATATATATATATACATATATATATGTATATATATATGTATATACATGTATATACAAACACACACACACGCACACATGCAAACATATGATGAAGAAATTATACCACTTCGGCTGACAATGTTTCGCTCAAGAGCCATAACAAAACCTCTACAATACCTCCACACATGAGACCTCAGGCAGAGCTATTGGTCAAGGGAAACTAGCAGGCTCCCAAAACAATATAGGCCATTGCTGCTCCTTTTCTGCCTCAAAGAGGATGTCATTAATTCCATATTGTGAAAGACAACCTATGCTTCCTTCCCAGAAACTGTCTTTCATTTCAATAAAGTTGATTTAAAATGTAAAAAAACCAACAAAAACAAAAACACTTAATTTTTATCTATTCCTGTTGCTACCATTTTATGATGCAGATCTTTACTGTTATTTGTTCATGTGGAACGAAGGGTTTCTTCCAATAGAATTCAAATTATTGGAATAGCCACAAGAACGAGGCAACAGCTTTCATTTCTTCTTAAAATAATGAGAAGACATTAAGCCTACATGTCCCTCTAGTTACAAAATACGGTCCTAAAATTATTAAATATTTCATTAATCATTTTTTGTTGTATATTTAGACATTTCATAGGATATTCAATTTAGACTTCAAGGGATGAATAGGAAAATATGTTATTAAATGGCAACATATCAGACAAACCTCATGAATCCAACTAAATGAAACTCTCATATAGAAACTTATTTTTTAAAGGCTTATTTGTCTTTAGGTAACAAATACTAATTTTGTTTCAAATATTAGATTGATATTGGAGATTTCTATGTCCTGAAAATTATTCCGGTTGATGGCTTTTATACAAAGAAAAAGTCTACTTCTAGAGGGTTTAGGTAATAAATGCTAATTATGCTTCAGATAGTAGATTGTTATTAGAGATATATATGCCCAGAAAATTATGCTGGTTGATATTTTTTATACAAAAAAAAGAAGTCTACTTCTAAATGGTTAAATATGTCTGCATCACTTACTCAAAGTTTTACCAAAAACATCTGCTTATCCATATTCAAGTGGTCTCTCTGTTGCTTCTAAATATCCAGCTCCAGAGTCCTATTTATCTACTATATCCTATCTTAGTTTCTCGTTTAATTTCACAATAATGTTTTGTTTACTAATACAATAAAATATTATTTTATTAACATACAATTACATCATTCCCTTCCCACTCCTTTTCTTTTATATACGCCCTTCCATTGTTCCTAACTCCCTCTAAAATTTATGGCTTCCTTTTCTTTAAATATTATTGTTACACACATACATGTACAGAAACACACCCATAGATATATGTATGAATGAATACAGACACACAGCATGCTGATTCATTTAACATTGCTTCTATGTATATGTATTCAGATCTGATCACTTTGTATTGTATAAACAACTCAGAAGCCCCTCCCTGCAAGAGATTAATAATCTCTTCTGGCCATTAATTATTACCTATAGCTCTATTCTAGGGATGAGGCTTCATAAGGTTTCCTCCATCCACACTGATGTGCCAATTGTAAGATTTCATTTCTTACTTAAGCAGACATATTGCTAAGATTTCACAAATATAACATCCCTATCATATCTATTGTCTTGAAATTTTCTTCCTGGTCCTTTTTCTCTTACAATTTAGTACTTTCTTTTCTAAGATTCTGAACCTTAAGTAAAGGATGCCAAGTAGGAACTAGGCATCCAACAGTTAGTTGATTGCAGCATTATGACCTGTCATAGTTTTATGTAATTGTCTATTTGCTAGAAAAAAAAAAGAAAAGAAAAGAAAAAGGAGCCTTTTTAATGAAGGGTGAATACTACACTTTTCTTTGGGTATCATATTTAGAATGCAGTTAAGAATTATACTGGTTTATGAATGTTTCCTCTAAGGACTATGGTTTCACTATCCAAGGGTAATTGTCTAGATTTCTTGTAGCAGGTATGATTTCGCTCTGGTTAAGCCTGTCTTAAGTCCAAAGAGTGATATGTTGGTAATCACTAATATATCAATGGCACTATCTTTTCATGCTGGCCATTGCTGTGCTATACAAGCTAAACCTACATTAAGATCTGAAATAGCTATTACTTCGAACTTTAAGGAATCTGTGCTATATAGTGAAGTTGATTTCCAAGCAAATACAATCACCACAGAATCATGTGAATTCAGACTAAGTGGACTACAAGAGTTTGGATGGGTAATTGTAAGGACATTTACATTTGATGCCAATTTTATTAGGCTTCTTCAAGGTCATATGGCTTATCTTTAGAAGTTGGAGCCTAACAACTGCTCGTTAATTCTACAAGTGTGGAGCTATTAATAAACAATGAAAGCAGTGACTCTATGGTACTCACAAGGGAAATTATATTATTGCTACTGTTTTATCCTCCTTTAAAAGTAGTAATGACTATAGAGGAATTTTATCACTACCAAATATCAAAATGTCCAAGAGTCACTTTATAGTGAATAACCACTTTCAGCTCAGTAAAACATTACAATTATCTTTTAATGATAAGATTTTTTTCTTTGTTTTTCTAGCTAAAGTCACCTATAATAAGTTGTTAGATTTCTTAAAATAGATATGCTCTTTTTACTGTCAATCATCCTTTCTAAATTTCATTTTCTTTTTTTTTATCTAATTCAATTTCACAATTAAATTAGAAGATAAAGTGCAAGAAAAAAAAGTTCCATTCAGTTGTTTTACATAAGATAGTTCTTTGTTCCTATGGTTTTCCATACATGAGACTGGAAGGATGAAACTACCCCATATTCTTGTTAATATTTAAACTCACTCTTTAACAAATAGTGTCAGATGTCTTTTGCTAGGTCTGTCAATTGCTGAAACAGTGATTCTGATTCTCTTTAGAGAAACCTTGGCTTTCTACTCCTGAGAATCTCCTTGTAGAACCAAACACAGCCTCCTATTACCTGTTCTTACCCCTCTGTTGTTCGGAATTGAATTAAAACATTCACTCTGCTGGGCATAGCTTCCTCCACCAGGCTATATTTCCAACCCAGGTGCATCTTAAGTGGAATTTCTATGGTCCTTTGGTTCATTGGTTCCAGGCTGAGGGTAGCAGTGTTACTTCTGTTTCTAATCATTCTACTGGTATTAAGACCCATTAGGTGTAAAACAATATAATTCCTCTGTTATTTCCAACACATCAAAAAAAGGAGAGCTATTGAAGTTGTCAATTTGATGTTTATGATCATCTGACTTTCTGTTGAAACTTAGTTACCAAGACAATACTGCCAGAAAATAAGAATTTTTTGTTTTGATTCTGCAAGGACTGTGGTGGGTGGGGGAGTGTGATTAGATAAGGTTAGTGTTTCCATAAATTAAATCTGAGAAATCCTGTCTTGCTTATTTGTATGTTTTGTTGATGGGTGGGTGGGTGGGGGGGTGGGTGGAGGATAAGTGGGTGGGCGGTTTAATAAGAACACAGCTAGGTAATATCTGTGAAACAAGACATATGCCAACATACCTGGTCACATTTTGATCTCAGATTACACACGTCTAGAACTATGAGAACGGAATTTATTCTGTTTATAAGCCACTTAGTTTGTAGTGTTCGGTGAGAACTCGCCAAAGTAAACAAAACTAAATCTGAGCTTAAAAAAAAAGATTCATTACACAAACCATCACTTTGGTTGCAAATAGGTTAAATTTTAACAGGCTGTCGAATAATATAGCTCCCTTATCACATTCCCCAACACTATAATTCATCCAAGAAGGAAACCACCCATCAGTCATCAATTTTAAACCTTTTGATGGAACAGAAAATCTTTTAAATAGAGTAAAATATTGGAGTTTGAGCATTCAGGTGAAACATCGAATTTAACTGTCTGTTCTACCTGTTTTATATTAGTGGCAGTCTTAGAGATGTCATTGGTGAACACTAAGAGCTACAGATAGCCCTTGTCCTCAAAGACTTCCGTGTTGTGTTATTCCTTTTATTGTGCTATTTGCCAGACACTGTCTAAAGGAGGAAATATTTACTTTTAGTATTCATCTTAGAGGTCTTCATCAGGACCTCCAGAGGAATAGATAGAAGCAAGTACCAGGTATCAGCTTAGAGGTTCCATCCTAGCATCCTATTGCCTCCAGCCATGCTGACCTCCTCAAAGCTCCTCTGCTATCAAAACATCACCACCACAAGGGACAAATCACTCACAAGTGAGCCTATAATGGAGACTCAAACCATTGCACTAAGTATCCAGAAAGAGAATGAAGAACTATTTAAATATTAATGACAGCATTAAAATATGCAAATTTATAATCCTTACTTGGGTGGAAAAATAAATGCTTCTGTGAGATTTATTATAACGTTGATTCAGTAAAGAAGCCAGCGCATTGTTTTCTAGGAAAGGGATTATTTTAGTCCCTGAGTTGGGGTTATGAACATCAAGTACAAGTTTTATACCTCGGAATAAAAGGTGTTCTGTGAGAGTTAGTAACAAAGTCTTGAAAAGAAAGTATATTCTTACTGTATTTCAAGGTGATTCAGACAATAACAAGACCCAGTGGGGGGACGGAATGAATAAGAAAGAATACTAGAGTACCCTAGACTTGATACACAAAGCCAGAGAATAAGCAAGGGATAGTAGATTACAAGGATTTCGTTTTCAATATTAAATGCAATGGTAACACAGTACAAATATCTCAAATAAGTGCAAAAGAAGGGGATGGCACTATTTATTTGTTAAAAATTTTAGTATGGCTGCAGTTTGAATAAAATATATCTTGTGGGATGAAGTACAGATTGCTGTATGAGGACAAATTAAAAGGTCAATTGGAATATTATCTGTGAGCTTTGTTTCAACTGCAGTGAAGCCGAAAGGTTTTGCAAGTTGAACCTGCATACTTTTTAAGCTCACTTTGCCTGCATTAGGCTTTAGACTGATAGCCTGGATGGTAGACAAGATGCAGTTTGCACAATGTTCTCAATGACAGGATACCTGTTAGGCTTGCCAGAGAGCTCTGACTAATGACTGGTTGCTGGAAGTTCTCCTCACTCTGAACCTTTCAATTTCATGTGTCAGAGAAGAGGTTTCCTAAATTTAATACTGGAACAAAAGGGCACAGGAACTTCACATTAGGTTACTACTGGGAATCATATTAATATGTTGACAAGTTTAAATGTCTACTTCTGAGTAATTGGCACATGTCTAAGCAATGGTAGGCTGAGAACATTTTTGTGTAAAATGTATTCGTAGCAATCATGTGGGTACCTTTCACTCATTGTTAATTCTTTACAGGAAAAAAATGGCATCCACAAATGGGATGACCTCTATTATCATTCTTTATTTCATTTGTTTTGTATGCATATGTATGATTTTATGTACAGGCTAATGTACCATGGACACATATGTTGAATTCAAAGAGTACTTCCAAAGGTTGGCTCTCTTCCTGCACTATGTATTTCTTAAGGATTAGACTCACTTCATGACCTAATACTGTCCCTTGTAGACCTGCTATGTGTTTCGGTACTGTAGAACAATGCAAGTTCCTTGGACTGGATAAGGGCAGTGATCTCCCACTTCTCTAGGACTAAGATACTGGAGGATCAAGATCTTATTCTTAATTGTTAGTGCAGATGACACCATGGCATGGAAGCCTCCTCGTGACATAGCCCTAGTTCCACTTTCAAGGAAGAGCTAAAGAGCGTTGTTTTTTTCCTCCCCTAGAAAACATTTTACAAGTTTATTCATCGCACTCATCACATAAAACTAGACATTTCTATTTGAATATTTCAGTTTCCTTCTATAAACTATTCTTTTAATTCACTTGAGGCTGTCTACAACACTGAATAATCTAGATGATATATACTCTGGAAATATTTGCTGGAGTAAACTAAGTTGGTGTTCCATAAAATCTTTTCAGAGTGCTCTCTATGAAAACACTTCTTTGAAAAATGTGTCTCATTATGAGTATCTTGGCTCTAATGCTTATTGTTGAATGCAGCCATTCATTCAAGACATGTACCTTGCCTTTGACACTAATTAGATTGAATCAGTTAATAAGGTTGCCATGGCATATTTATGATACAATAGTGGAAATAAGTTATTACCCCTATAGAGAATGTTCAAATTAATCTTATATTTTCTTTAGTTTTTCTTTTCAACTTCAGATACATCAAATAGGGAAATTGGTTCCTCACATTTTTCAAAATGGGTTTTAGGGGCAATTGTAAAAAATGAAATGCTGAAATAATACATGTTTAGATTTTTCTTCTTATATCAGAACATGAAATAACAATTGATTGTATTGAGTGTTTGAGAGTTGACACTATGCAAATCCTTAAAAATATATTGACCACAAAACTTTTCCTTATAATTTGTTTTTTGCCAGACAAAACAAATATTTTTAAGTGCTGAAAGTTATTTTGTATGATAAACCTCGTGGTACTAATATTTTGTATCCCATATATTTTTTGCAGTTGTTAAAGGCTCTTAAAATATATCATTATTTTCTGTCACAATAACGTTTTAATTTTGGTATTTATTATTCTTTCTTTGTATTGTAAGTGATTTTCTCTAAATTAAAACATTTCTTCATGGATGGTGGAGAAAGTTCTTTAAAAAAATCTCAGGAAACCAATGGAACTTAGAAGTCTCAGGACAATCGGAAAGTTACAAGACCCATGAGGATCCCTTTCTGGATTATGTTATTCTATAATCTCCAGGAGAAAGATGCTAGTGAATCTACCTGTACGTTAGGGATGCATGTGCCCTACGATGTCCAGAAATACATGTAATTGTAATCAAGGTTGATGCAGGGATGTTCAGGCTTCGTCAGTTATCCCCATGTTGGTTGGCTTTCTGGTAGTGTAGCTGCTTTTGAGCTGCATGTGCTTCTATGTGTTAACTTCTCATCCGTTCTATTGTAAGTTACCACAAAATGTCATAATGTCACAGAGCTCCACTTGGGTAGAATCACTTCTTGGTTATGTCCTCAGGAGTCTCACTATAGTGAATAGATGTTTATTCGTTCATTGTTCATAAAATTACCCAACACAGTGGGCACCCACACAGGGAAGAAAAGAACCAAAAATGAGTTAGGAGAAATAGTTAAGTGTTTCCATAGTGATGCTAAGCCATACAGTAGCTCTGATCTGCATAGCAGTGGAACACACTAATAGGCAATCTTAATAGGGTTACTTTTCTCCATGTAATATGACATGATGTGTTTTCTTGATATTGTGGTAAGGAATAATGTTGCATGGTCCCTGTGATGTCTAATAATGCATGTAATTAAAGTCAAGCCATATGAAAATGGAGTGGAGTGTTTGGGGGGGGGGGGAAGCACCCCAGGGATGCTTTCTTTCTTATGTAATATGAGGTGGCATGCCTCTTTGATAAAGGGGGTCTTTCAAAGAAATATAGCTATTGTTGTGGATAGCCCTGAGGCTAATTTTATTTAATGCTAATTCCAGTCTCCTGGGAGGGGGTTGCAAACAAGGACAGAGTGACACTCAGGTGACATCCTATAAACCTGCTTCCCACCTTAATTTGTAAAATAAAGGAGAGTTGATGATTGGGCAGATAAAGGGAAGATAGAACAGAAGGTGGGGAGAGAGAAGAAGGAGAGGACCCAGAAGAGGAGGAAGAAGAAAAGCAGAGCAGAAGCACATGGCCTGGAGAAATCATAAGTTCTAAGGGGTCTTATAAATGGGAAAGATGGTAGTGCAGAGGTAGATCTGCCCAATCTAGGCTCACAGCATGTATTCATAGTAAGTGAGTTGTATTTTCATTGCCGGGGATATTTGGGTTGGAGATTTACAGCAACAGGCTATTTTCCTAAAATATTCAAAAACTTAGCAAATTTCCTGGGTGTACCCATGAGATGGGATCATAATGTGTCAGATACATGCACTTTAATGTATGGACATTAAAATATGTGATCAAGTCTGAACTCTCCACCCAGAAAAAAGTTAAAAACATAACATATTTGTGAGACAAAAATATGTGGATGTGTCTCTACATTAGCCTCTGAAATATCAGGGAATGAGGATAAATGGGAAAATGAGATAGAAGTATTAGCTTGCTATTTCTTGAAGTTACATGCTACAAAACCAAGCAAGTACAAATCAGATCTGTGCTGAGGAATACGTAGATTCACAGAATTGGAAGCCATGACTATAACTATAATGTGAAGTGGTAAAGTATAAGCTATAAGTGATAGAGTGTTAGATCCATCATGCTTGATGCTTAATAGACAGGAAACAAAACTCTTAAGTTAGCGTGCAGCCAGGAGTCTTAGTATACTCAATAGAGGGGGCAACCCAATTAGGGAATACTGGACTACTTGAATTGAGAAAGAAATGAAAGGTTCCTTTATACATCCTCACTTATGAGGCAACAAGATGTAGAGGGGTTAGGTTCAATTATAGCGATTTATAGGAACAATTGAGTAATACTGTCGATAATGTTTCTTGAGCAAAAGGCTGAGACTACAAGGAAATAAATGGTAACCCAGTAACTGATGGACTAGTTCATATCAGCTTAGTTAACGCTCGCATCACATGGACACTGCAAGAGGAAGGATAGGTTTCTGAGGTAAGAGACAATGTTTGGTACTTAGATCACTACACATGATAGGACTGTGTTCACAGGGAGTTAATAATGCGTTTGATTCAGCAGAGGTCTAAAATTGGAATGGAGATTCAGTGGTTTGTTAAAACCCATGGTGGAGGTAAAACATCTTGCTGGTTCTAAGGCATTTACATAAGTGTGTCAATTGGGTTCATCAGGTTCCAAAACATTTAGGAGGAAATGAACTAAAGGAAAGGCAGGCTGGCCGTGCTGTTATTTGAAATCAGGGATAGATTTATATCTAGCAGAAAGGCTAATGAAACTGACAGCTGAATGCTATGCTTTAAAAAAGAGCCCAAGAGGAAATGTAACAGAAGGAATAAAGAATGTAAGTAAGAATTAGGGGTTACATATGTCTTCACAGCACTGTGGAGGCTATGAAAGATAGAGGAGTCTCTGGCTTGAAACAGTCCCCAAAGCTCACTTGATGCTTGACAAGGTTGCCTCTGAGTGAGTTTTAGACATAGCAACAAGAAGCTCCATGTTAAAATGCAGACTTGTTGATTTCTTATGAACACACAGGACACTTCTGATTTAGTGCATAGATTATTTTACTTGGCCTTAATACATTACATTCTTCAAAAATTCTGCAAAAGAACACATATATGGGGAATATTATGTTAGTTAAAACATGAAAGATAATCAAGATGACCACAACTACAGCTGTTTTCCAAGAGGTCAGACCTGTTCCAGCGTAGCAAGGTAAGATATAACTCACTGCCTGCTAACTTTCCATAAAGCAAGCCCAACCGCTTCACCCACTCTGCTAGGCTCCACATGCTGGCACGATATTTTGGCAAAACACTTTTGTTTTACTAGTGGCCATGCCCGTACAATTAACCACAGAGACGAAGCATACATCCAGAACAGCAAAGATAGACAAGACCTCTGTGTAAAGGACTCAAAAAGATTTCCCAAATTAACATTAATGGTCTCAAAAAGCAAGCTGAAGTAGCCATTCAAAGGTCCCCAATGGAGTAGTTAGAGAAAGGACTGAAGGAGCTGAAGGGGTTTGCGTCCCCACAGAAGGAACAACAATATCACCCAACCAGTCCACCCAGAGCTCTCAGGGACTAAACCACCAACCAAAGAGCACACATAGAGCAACCCATAGTTCAGCTGCATATGTAGCAGAGGATGGCCTTGTTGGACATCAACAGAAGGAGAAGACCTTGATCCTATGAAGGTTCGATGCCCCAGTGTAGGGAAATGCCAGGATGGAGAAGCAGGAGTGGGTAGGTAGGTAGAGGAACACCCTAATAGAAGCTGGGGAAGGATACATGAGATAGGGTGATTTCGTGGGGAAATCAGGAAAGAGGATAACATTTGAAATGTAAATAAAGAAAATATCTAATAAAAATTTTTAAAAAAAGACTTCCAACCAATATTATTCAAAAGAACACAGAACTTCTTACTTATCAAATGAAAAATCTGCCAAATTGATGTCTAAATTGTGAACATCTATTCCTTAAATGCAAAGGCACACATATTTGTAAAAGAAACATTACTAAATCTTTTATTTTTCATTACTAAATCTTAAATCAGATATTGAATCGGGCACAATAATATCTGGAGACGTCAGCACTGCAATCTTTTGATTGGAAAGGTCATTTGGACAGAAACTAACCAGAGATGTAATGGAATTAAAAGACATTATTACTCAAATAGGCCTAGCAGTTATCTATAGAACATTTCACCTAAACACAAAATATGCCTTCTTCCCTGAACCTCACAGGGCCTTCTTCAAAATTGACCATATACTCAGTCACAAAGGGAGTATCAACAGGTACAAGAAAATTGAAGTAACCCCTGAATCTTATCAGACCACCATGGATTAAAACTGGACTTTAACAATAGAAACAAAAGAAAGCCTACATAGAGTCTGAGTTACTTTTTGTGCAATACCATTCAGTCAAGGAAAAATGAATAAATTGAAGATTTTCTAGAATTAAATGAAAATAAATGCACAACATGCCCAAATTTCTGTGACACAATGAAAGTGGGTGCTAAGTGAAACACTCATAGCACTAAGAACCTCCAAATAAAAATTTGAAAGTTCTCATAGCAGTAATTTTTAAATATACCCAAAAGCTCTAAAACAAAACAAAACAAAACAAACAAACAAACAAACAAAACAAAACAAAACAACAACAACAAAAAAACAGTAGCAAGCATTCCAAAGTGGACTAGAAGCAAGAAATAATCAAACTCAGCACTGAAATCAATAAAATAAATTCTAAGAGAACAGTGCCAAGAATCAATAAAAAAAAAAAGTTGTTTCTTTGAGAAAATTAAAAAAGGAGAAAAACACTAAGCCAAACTAACTAAATGGCAGAAAGAGAATATCCAAATTGATAAGGTCCAAAATGAAAAGGGAAAAATAACAACAAATATTGAAGAAATGTGAAGGTTCAATAGGTCTTACCTTAAAAACATATTCTCAATATAATTGGAAAATCTAATAAAAACGAACATTTTTTTCAATAGCAATTACTAATTCAATAGCAATTACTAATTCAATTGCAAATACTAAATTTAAATCAAGATCAGATAAACGATTTAAATAGACATATAACACCTGAGAAAATATAAGTGGTCATAAAAATTCTCCCAAACAAGAGGAAAAGAAGCTCAAGACCAGACTATTTTACTGTAAAACACACACCTAGACTTTCTAAGTAGAGCTAGTACTAATACTACTCAAATTATTATATGAAATAAAAACAGAAAGCACAGTGCTAAATTTATTTCGTGGCTCAACCAAAAAATTTTAGACCAATTTCTTTATAAATATTGACGCAAAAATATATAAAAAATATTATCGAAAAATTAGCCACAAAATGACTACAAGAACCCATCAAAACATCATCCATCACAGTAAACTAGATGTCATCCATAGATGCAAGGATGGCTCAACATATGAAAGTCTATCAATATAATCCACCAAATACATAAATGCAAACTCATACACACATACACACACACACAATCCTCTTACCAGATATTGAAAAGTCTCTGACAAGATCCAACACCTCTTCATGATAAAAGTCTTAGGATCCCTTAAAATACGGGACACAAGGCACATATCTAAACATAATAGAGGCAATTTACAACAATCCTACAGCATCAAATTAAATGGAGAGAAATTTAAAGCAATTCCACTAAGATTGGGGACAAAACAAGGTTGTTTATCCTTCCATATATATTTAAATTAGTACTTGAATTTTTTACTAGAGCAAGAAGAAAACAAAAGGAAATCAAGGGTATACAATTTGGAAAGGAAAAGTCAAAGTATCATTATTTGCAAATGATATAATAGTATATAAAGGTGACCCCAAAAATTCTACGTGAAACTTCTACAGTTGATGAACACCCTTATCAATGTGGCTGTACAAAAAATAAATTCAACAAAATCTCTAGCCCTCCTATAAACAAATGATAAATAGGGAAAGAAAGATATCAGAGAAACAGCACCCTTCATAATAGCCACTAGTAATATAAAATGTCTTGGTGTACCTCTAAACAAAAAGTGAGAGGCATCTATGAAAAAATATCAAGTTTTTGAAGAAAGAAATTGAAGAATATATCAGAAAATGGAAAGATCCCCCATGCTTAAGGATAGATAAGATTAACATTGTAAAACCGAACATCTTACCAAAAGCAATTTATAGAACTAATGTAATTTCCATCAAAATTCCAACATAACACATTACAGACCTGGAAAGAACAATCCTCAACTTCATATGGACATCCAAAAGTGTCAGGAAAACTAATACAATTCTGTACAATAAAAGAACTTCAGGAGGTGTTACCATCCCTGAAATCAAACTGTACTACAGAGCAACAGTAATAAAACCTCCATGCTATTGTCAACAAATTTATTAGTGGAATCAATTAAAGACTCAGAAATAAAGCCACACACCTATGTACACCTGATTTTTGACAAAGAAGTCAAAATTATACAATAGTGGAAAAGAAACATCTCCAACAAATAGTACTGGTCTAAGTAAATATTGGCATGCAGAAGAGTGAACATAGATTCATACCTTTCACACTTCACAAAACTCAAGCTCAAGTGGATCAAAGACTTCAACCTAAATCCAAATACACTAAACTTGATAGGAAAGCAGGGAAAAGCCTTGGACACATTGTTGTAGGAGACAGTTCCCGGAACAAACACCAATACCTCAAGCACTAAGATGGACTACCAGCAAACGGGACCTTATGAAACTGAAAACCTTCTCTAACACAAAGTGCATGCCCAAAAGGACAAAATGGCTACAGAATGGGAAGCAATCTTTAAGACAGCACATCTGAAGTAGGGCTAGTTTCCAAAATATATAAGGAAATCAAGAAAAAGACATCAAGGAATCAAATAAACCAATTCAAAAATGAAGGGGAGGGAAGGATTGTAGGACATAGATAGCTCAAGGGCACCACAAGAAAACCCACTGAATCAACTAATTTGGTCTCACAGTGGCTCACAGAAACTAAATCAACAACCAGAAAACAGCATGTAACTGACGTAGGCCCTCTGCACATATATTACAGTTGTATTGCTTAGTATTTGTATGGGAGTCTAAATAGTGGGAGCAGGGACTGTCTTTGAATCAGTTGCCTCCCATTGCTTGAGGACATTTTCTCCTAAGGGTTTACCTAGTCACTCCAAAATAGGAGAGGAGGTACCTTACTGCAACTAGATCAGCTATGACTGCTTCATATCCATAGGATGCCTGTATCTTTCCAAATAGAAAAGAAGTAGTGGCTTGAAGGAGAGAGAGAGAAGGTGGAGGAGAAGGGACTGGGAAAAGAAGAGATATATGTATATCTATATGTATATCTATATGTATGTCTATATGTATATCTATATGTATGTCTATAAGTATATCTATATGTATATCAATATGTATAAGTCTATCTATCTTAAACAAGATGTGTCAATATTACATAAAGGAATAAAAATAAAGTGATTTCTTCTTGGATTAATCAATGTCTCTTCTCCTCTCATGTCTTCTGTTTCTCTGTAGTTTGCAGTTATTGGTCTGTTTATAGTTTGTCTGGTGTTTTGTATCTAATCCCTCTGTCCCTGTTGACTGTGTGCTGTGCCTAACATGTGTGTTGTTCCTGGTGTGTGTGTGTGTGTCTTTCCAGAATCTGTATCTCTGTGTTGTCCATGTGTGTTTGTGAATTGCACTCTCTTAATGTGTGTTGATGTGTCTGTGTTTGTCTCATAAAAAAGGATTTTCTGTGTATTTATTAAATAACACAGAATGTGTGGTATGGAAATGTGATAAAGGAGACGTACTGAAAACTTTAACAGATTGTTACATAGAAAAAAAGCTATTTTATTGACCACAACTGACTCTTATTAACACTCAACACTGCAAACAGATATTTCCAAGCTATGTTTATATATTGTATTCCACAATTACGTAACTACTTATTTTGTTAAATGTGGCTTCCAACAGAATTGGTTATTTTTAGAAAATAGTTACCATAATACCCAGGTATACATAGATACAAACATAGACACACACAGGCATAAACAGACAGACAGACAGACAGACACACACACACACACACACACACACACACACAAACACACATACACACCCCCTTTTGGCTCATGAATATTGAAAACCATACAATTAAGATTAAAGTTATGCATTTACTTTAGGTTTGAAAGATGGTTACATAGGAAATCCAAGGGATAGTGAGGTTAAATGCATTGTTCTCTTAAGGACAGTTTAGGTTTAAACAGGTTGGATTCAAAGTAGGGCAGAAAGTTAGATACCTAGTTTCAAATTATCTTATAGCATATTATTAACTTATTATATATAGCATATTATTGCAAAACTTTCAGACATTTTTTATTTGTGTTCAAGAGATATTTTAGAAAAAAATGTATGATTACAGAAAATTTAAGTGCAAAAAAGAAAATGACAAAGGTGGAGGCAAATATCTACCACTCTTATATTATATTATGTGTCTTTCTCCCCTGTCATATTATAGTATACTAAGAAATACCCCAAAAATAATTCTTAGAGAATTCAACATTAGGATACAAACTATAGGAACAGTAATTCATTGTTGGCAATAATGTAGCCTATAAAGCTGTCTACACAAAATTTGTGACTGGTGATCTATAACAATATTAGATAAATCATCAAGAATTTATCAAGCTAAGACTTGAGTTACCAAGTTCCAAGCTGTCCTAAAAGTTTTGCTGTGGGACAATAGCTTCTGGAGAATGATCTTGGGTTACAGAGACCTAAATAATGGACTGCCCTCCATCCATGTCACTGCACAATGCATTGCTTTTCATAGAAATGACTCACGTAGGAAGATCTTTATAAGCTGTTCTGGACATTGCTAACACATTTTCTGGTATTTTGTAAGATGTTGAATTTCAAGACCAATCCATGCTCATTGGAAGTGATCAATAGTGTACCTTCAGAGGAGTCATTTAATGTTACCTTTACAGACCCATTCTTGGTCATGGACTATGGCCAAGAATACTGCAATGCTATCATGGCCACATTGTGTGAAAAGTTTTCATTACATAGATGATATAATGTTGAGCCCTTGGTGCCTTTAAATATTTAGAGAACTATCTGAGAGACATACCAGTGCACTTAAAATCTAAGAGATGCAAAATTGTACACAAAGTTTAAGGACCAGGTACAAGTATAAAATAAATGGAAGTACAATGTTTGCTAAGCATATAATATTTGATAAGAAAAGATTACTAGAAAGCATCCTGCAAGAGTCTGTATCTATAAACGTAAGAGACCTAAGATATTAAGGAGATTTTCTCTTATATCTAGTTTAAGCTTCTTATCCTTTATGTAACTTGTTACAATGCATGGCAAGGGCAGGGGTAGACAAGTATATTCAGCATGCTGTTCAGCAGGTCATCATTACTGTAGGTCAGCATCAACCACTGTGTGCCCTAATGAGTTGTGTATTAAAAGTCACTGGATACTTAGACCACAATAGATGAAGACTGGCAAAAACAATTTGAGGACAGTGATCCAATACCATCATTTTCATAATATTTTTATTGATTATTTGGGAAATTCACACCCTAAATACACATACTTCCCAAGTCAATGTCACTAAGCCTGTGATATCCCTACACCTAAATTGAAAAAGGATGAGGAGGAGGAGGAGGAGAAGGAGGAGGGTGAGAGAAAGTGGAGAAGGAGGAGGTGAGGATTATGATGTTGAAAGTCCAGTAGGTGTTTGTCAGTCCCCTTAAAGAAAACTAAGTCCTTTCCCACGCTCATCCCAATCAGAGCCCTCAGTTATGTAGTGCAACATTTCATCATCTTTATTACAATTTTAAAGAGTTCTCTTTATGATGGCTTTCAGTATAAGTTATTACTTTTGGGGGAGTTGGAAAAGGGATGCCAGAAATGGATAGAGGTTGACACATAAGCTTTCTATGTCCCGCTTTCTCAACTGTGAGTCTGCAGTCATCAATACCACAGAGAAAGGAGCTTCTTTCTCTCTTTCTGTCAGTGGGAGCACAGATAATGGACTTCTACACCGGCTCCAGCAACAGCGTGTGTCAGGAACCTCAGCATGGCCATATGGATATCTGGGGTTTGCCCTGCTACGTGAATCCATGTGGATACTGCATGGCTACCTGAGGCCATGTTGAGATCCAATTAAGTTTTGCTCCCTGAAATTGAAGTACAGAAGCTCAGCACAATGAGCAAGAACAGCAAAAACAATCGGTACATACACCATTGCAACAGGTTGCTTACCATCGCCAATTCAACTTCACTAAAAATAAAACAGCCACTCCAAGTAAATTTCTGTGGAAAATCTTTTGGACAAGATAGATCAGAGAAGATTTAAAGCTTTACTTTCTGGGTAAGATTCTGATATTGTGCATATTGCCCAAACATGTGAGGCCCCTTTCTGACTTGGTATTTGGTATTTAGCTGTACTAATCGGACAAGTACCTAAAGTCCAAAGTGACTTGTACACTCTAAAGGCCATATCCTGCCAGTGAGATAGAAATGTGCCTTCACTTCAGTGGACCAGCTCTGGCTCCATTGCAAAAAACTTTCCATGCAAGCACAATACAGGTGAGTTAACTATTAAGAACCACCTTCTTTGTCACAACTCCAGTGTCCATAGGTATGTGGATTTATTTCAGGGTCTCTGATTCAACTGGATTGAACAACCTATCTATCCTTATACCAGTACCATATAGTTTTTATTATTATTGCTCAGAAGTACAGCTTGAGATCAGGAATGGTGATGCCTCCAGATGTTCTTTTACTTATCAGGATTGTTAGCTATCTGATTTGTTTGCTTGTTTATTTGTTTTAGGTTTTTTATGTTTTTATGGGTTTTTTTGTTTGTTTTTGTAATTCAAAATGAAGTTGAGAGTTTCTCTGTCAAAATCTGTAACAAATTGTGTTGGAATTTTTATGGGAATTGTATTAAGTATGTATGGGGGGTCACTCAAGCTGAGATTCCTACAACAGGGGGATATAGAGAATAAAGTGGCCATCTCCCAAAGTCAGGCAGGACTCCCAGAGGAGGAAGGGAAGCATCAATACACCCACAAAACCTTCAAACCAAAATTTATCTTGGCAACAAGATGTGCATGTATTTGATGAAGCAGACCCTGAAGAAATAACCAACTAGTGACTGCCCCAACTCAAGACACCTCCCATGTGAAAGAGCCAACCTAACATTACTAATGATGCTCTGATGTGCATGCTGACTGGAACCTAGAATACTGTCTCCTGAGTGCCTGCATCAAGCTGGGGAAGAAGACAGATGTTGAGACCCACAACAAACATCAGGTGGAGCTCTGGGAGTCTTGAGAAAGACTGGGTGATAGAAGTGAGCAAGCCAGACAGATGAAGGACACCACAAGGAGACACATAGAGTCAACTAACCTGGGACCATGGGAGTTCACAGAGCCTAGCCTACCAACCAGAAAGCATGTAGAAGCTGGATCAGGGAGCATGCAGGATCTGGGCTTCACATATTTAGGTTATATACAGAATATCAGAATATTATCCAGAGAATAAAGCTAGAAGTTTTAACTCTTTTCTGGACTGTCTTGTCCAAACGATGCTCATTCCAACTTTTATTGGATTGGCTGTTTTATCTTCACTGAGGCTGAATCAGTGTTGGTGTTTAACCTATTTAACATTTGTGGCAAATGGGTAACTTGATCTTCATGTGGCCCCCCTAAAGTGTGGAACTCGGGCTGTCTGTTTCTGGGTCTCTCTTCCCTGCTGTTGATTGGCTCCCCGTTCTTCGACCTGGACTGTCTATTTCAGCCTCAGTGGGAAACTATGTGCCTAGTCCTGCTGGTTTTAATAGTTTTTCTAGAGTGGAGTCGTGCCCAAAGGTGGGGCTCTTCTTCTTTGAGAAGAACAGAAGGGATTTGTAAGGGTGGGACTAGGAAGAGAGGCAGGAGGGGGCCTGTGATTGAGATAAAAGATGAACAAAAATTAAATAAAATAGAAGACTGTACTTTTTATTAATCATTCTATTTGTTTACACTTCAAATGATATCCCCTTTTCTGTTTACCCCTCAAAAAAAAAGACCCTCTCCTCCTCCCGTTTTCCTCTATGTGGGTGCTCTTCCATTCATTCCCCCCAAAAAACTGTATTTATAGACAGTATTTAAAACAAAAAATGGGACATCTATCTCAGGGTAATGCATAGGCATTTCTAGAAAATGGACAGTGGGAGTTGACACTTCTATCCCCAATATTGATCTGCAGAACTGGGATAAACTCCATGAATTACAAGGGTAATACAGTGTAGCTTATAGCCATACGTGGCTTGAAAGAAAGAGAGAGCTATTAAAAGAGCAGCTAAAGGGTTAAAACAGAGATGGTATCTGGTACGAATCCTGTAGCTTATAAAGTTCTGAACATAAAATTATAGTGCCAGGGTTCAGGTACTGTCCTATGATGCATTGTAGTTGAACGTTCTCTGAGGCCCTACAAAGTATACAGATTATTATCACTGCTTGTCCCATACCAGAGCTGGATGGCAAGTCCTATTGCTAAAGTCACTATATATTCTGAGTATGTACAACTTGAAGAAATCACTTGAGAACTCACCTAGCAGCCTCTGTTGTTAGTTGGCATTCATAATGTCAGAAGTCATTTTATAGGATTCTAGAGAGCATAGTAATTGACAGTCCATTTTTGTGATGGTCAAACCATGATACAGTACCAACATGACAGGCAGAATATGCTTGTTGGTATAACAATGCAAATGACTCTAGTGAGCTCCAGCAACCACTTTTTATGTTGGATTTAAGGTCCATTCTATAAGAAGTAACTAATATCTGGAACCGCAATCCAAGATGAAATCTAGTAGCTGGGGTTCACTTTCTTGATCTATCTCACTTGCTGACATGAACGATTTGATGGACAGATACCTTGTGCTACCTGTGGTCCCATGTGCTACTGCTTATGCACATAACAGTAACTCCAAAAAAACTCACTGACTCACCAAAAAGACGACAAGGCAAGAATCATTACTTTGGTTTGTCATCACAGGTCCATCTGAAATGAATATGTATTTGTTCATATTTCCTCAAAAAAAAAGTCAAAATTCTCCTCAAAAAGAGATGGTGGTGTTTCTGTTTTTCTAAAACGTTAGATCTAGCTAGGTAGTCACATAAATTATGGTGATAATTAAAGCACTAAGTATTCAAATTGAAAAGGGGGAAATACTGAAGGTACAACAAAGGAATCTGAGATAAAATGAAGTATGTGGTGTTTTGACAGACAAATTAAATCTCATAGAATCAATAATCCCAACTTTCTTCATAACATTTTAACTGTTATATAATAATCACACTTAACAGCCATTTACATTATAAGCACATAAAGGTTGCTTACAGCTTTCCTTTTCCTGATGGTGCTATTATTACTCATTCACTTGTTAACCCTCTAACTCTTTTCCAGAAAGGGAGACATAATTCAGCATATTGAAACACAGATTTAATTTAGAGAATTAGATAAAAATGTTGAGAATCTAAATGAATAAAGCATTCTAATCAGAAAACAAACAAAACAAAACAAAAACAAAAACAAAACAAAACAAAACAAACAACAGAATTTCCATCACCTTTATAATGGGGGCAAGGATGTCATCTTATGCTGCTCTACATAGAGTACTGTAATTCAGAGCTCAAATTTTCCACCAAAAGCACAACCATTAAAAGAGACAAGGTACAAGATGAGTGTCAATAAGAGACAAGGTACAAGATGAGTGTCAATGCATAGCCAAAGAGAGATGTAACCACCGGGGCACAGAGTTGTGGTTAGATAAATCCCTGGACTCTAAGAGGGCTTTGTGATTCATATTGAGCTCTCCACCATTAGTCATATCCCGAAGTCCTACTTTTGTACTCTCTAAGGGTACAAATGATTGAGAAAGGGCAGTTAGAGAGAGCACTGTGATAAGTAACAGTCCAGTGTGACTGCTGTAGTTATGCAAAAGTAAAATTAGCAAAGCAACAGAAACAGATCCAGAAGTACCTCGATGTTGTAATTAGAACTCCTAAAACTATGAGGAAATAAAACTATTGTTTAATAATTGCATGGTATTTGTTAATGGCACCCATAAGTAATTAAAAGGAGGTGGTTGCATAGGTTGGTTTACCCTTTGCTCTATCTTTAGTTCTTCAAAAAATTTTAATTAATCATTCCATTCTTTTACATCTCAAATGATATCCCACTTCTCAATTACCCCTCCACAAAGTCCCCATTCCACATCCACCCTCCCCCCCTCCTTTCTCCCTCTATGAGGGTGCTCCCCTACTCACCCTCTCTGGACCTATCTATCACTCCAGCATCTCATTGCAAAGTGCTTCAGTTGACCTGGAACCTAGAAAATGTAGCCTGCAACGGATATTCCTTAAAAACAAACAAACAAACAAACAAAAAACAAAAAAATACCTAGTGATATAATGCAGGAAAATTGAAGTCTGATGTACAATTGTACATATCACAACAATCCATCCATCATGATAATAAAACATCACATATAATTCTCAAGTCAAATTACTCACTGGAGATTACAGCCATCTATATCTTTCAAGCCCTTTCTGATTCCACTAATAAGGTAACGGCCTTTCTTTTCTGTACTATGCACCATTTTGAGTGAAAATATTTAAAATTTGACTAACAAAATCTCATAAAGTTAATTTAAACTTGACATGCTAACCAAAACTCATAAAACAAAAAAACAATTTCAGAAAATTGCCCATGTAGATCAGCCCTCTAGAATTTATTCAAAAGGTTATTTAATAAAGTAAATTACTTGCAAAGATTTGAATAGCAAAGTAGCATTCAACATCCTGAAGATTTCTACTGCTTGTTTTGATTAATGATGCTTAAACCACACATTTTTAGTACTGTCTTTTACTAGTAGTTTGTCCGTTTGTTATATGTTCACTTTGCTAAGCACATCAAACTAAAATATATAATTTCTAGTTTTGTTAAAACACTTGATTCAAACCATTACCCCCCGGGAGCTCGTGTCTCTAGCTGCATATGTATCAGAAGATGGCCTAGTCGGCCATCACTGCAAAGAGAGGCCCATTGGACTTGCAAACTTTATATGCCCCAGTTCAGGGGAACGCCAGGGCCAAGAAGTGGGAGTGGGTGGGTGGGGTACTTTTGGAATAGCATTGGAAATGTAAATGAAATAAATACCTAATAAAAAAATAAAAACAAAACAAAACAAAACATTGCATTGTTTCCAGATAGGACAAGATTCTTGAGTGTTTAATGCACAATCATGTTTGCAAAATGTAATTTGATGTGAATTTTCTGGTATGCTCCATATTTAGACATTTATTCATTTTCTCAACTGAAGTTTCATAGTAGTAGTAGTATTAATTTTTCCAATAATTAAGCATTCATAGTTTAAATCATTGAGGAGACATCTAAAACCACACAGAATCCTGTCATACAATAAATATAAATTGCTTTGTATATGTATTGGGCATTTAATTGGAAAATTTGCCCAAGAAACAATTATAAGTAATGCTTTCTCTGGGGCAGTCAACTTATTACTTTAAAAATTGTGCTTTCCCACAAATAAGCTGCCCAATAAATAAGTAATTTTGATAAGTTTATCAGAAATTTTCCTACATTAAGCCTCTTTCATTAGCATTCAGTTTGCAATATACCCTTACTATCTTGGTTCTTTTTAAAGTATTACAACTTTGAAGCATTCTGCTAAGTCTATAATAACCCTCAGGTGGCAAGCTCAAATGGTCTTTCGCAACTTTGGACCCCGAAGATGTATCACCTTTTTAATAGAAACGCTTGGTTGTTTTTGCATAATTCATGGCTCACACCAGCTTTTAACAAGGAAAAAGTGCACAGTTTATGCGATGTTTAGCTGGCATGTTGCATATTGATTATCTATCATGTTTCATGTCTTCTTTGGAAAAAAAATTCCTAAAATAATTCATTTTTAAGTGGTAAGTCCGTAACACTGGGAGTGGCTCCCAGATACATATGCAAATATGTATGCAAATGCTCAGCATTCTGCCCCCTCTAGGACTTTTTTGTGTCAATTTCCAAAGCACAGACAAGTACAGGACAGGGAGTGATCACACTTAACAAAGCTCCATGGTATTTTTGTGTTCCAGAACATCAGTGCACTTATTAAACCTTGTTCCCAAGCCCACTGGACATCATCATCTAAAATCATGTGCACTAAACTCATACCAGATGTAAACCAGCATGACACAGACATCAGGACAGAGAAGGAACTGTCCTGTCCCTATTAGCAGCAACTCTTGGTTTTTGTTCTGTTTTATTTTGATTTTTGAATTTCGAGTAGGAGCAATGAACCAATGGACCTAAATATATCATTTTTTTTGCGAATCATAGTAACTGCTTACTAATAAATCCTATTTTTTATAATAGCAGTGATTAAAAAAGCTGCACTCACTAATTTTATTTCCACAATGTCTGATAATGGACAAAATATAGCAATAGTATTAAATCCATAATTATTTGTGTCCCAGGCACCTGAAATATTCAAGTGAATGAAATCTGCTCTTAAAGTTGTATAGTTATCTTTAATGTCATAAAATAGGAGACATAGTGTAATTATAATAGATTAAAATGAGTAATGTAGTTCAGTAAGATATGTACATAAATAACTACTCACTGGAAGTATGTCTCCACACACTTTCAGGTGAGATGGTTATCTGGATCCACCCAAATGAGTACTTATTCCTTCTGTATGTGGCAACTGAGTGCACATAGGTTATCGCTTCACACTTTTAATAAGATCAATGATGAAGATTAAAGTCTAGGGAACTGTACAAACAGATATTGAATATTGACCTAGATACCATTGTTATGCTTCATCTGTAATGAAGTGAGTTACGTTTAATGCTTATTAAGATTCTCAGGGATATATCCCATAGACGACATATTTGTGAGAATGTGCTTTCAGAGAACACATTCAGCATTTACAAATGCATTACCATCCTTGCTCTGTATAGGAAGAGCACATGCCATTGTGAGTACAATTTGTATTCAGCAAAGTCAATGGATGTATTATTCAAACTTATATGCTAGCGAACAACTCTAGGCAACATCAGCATCAAAATAACTTTTAAAATTCAATATAAAAATAAAAGGAGTTACAGTATTGAGAAAGTGTATTGTAATAGTGAGTTGGAATCTTTACTTGATTCATCTAATATGTTCTATTACTGCAGCTTTACTGAACATTGTACTTGATGCATCTAATTCCAAGGGAATTGCAACATTCAAGTTGAAAATAAGATCTATATTTCTGTCCTTTTTTTCATTATTTATTTATTTACTTTGCTTCATGATTGCAGCCCCCCTCTCCTCCCAGTTGCCCTTTCACATATCCCCACTCTCTCTCCCCTCCCCTTCCCCTCTGAGAAGGGGAAGGACCCCCACCCCCATGTGACAATTCACCCTGGCACATCAATTTGGGACTTACCTTAAAGCCGTTATTTTTACAATGGGTGATTTTTTTTAATTCATTCTCTAAATCTTTTGTACAGTCTGAAAATACATTCAACATTTCTGACCAGGAAAACTGTTACTATTATTGAGAGGTTAGCAAGTTTTTCAACATCCCAGGTAACTAAAAGCCACTCAATTATGAATTTCTTATATTTAGCTCAGAAAGTTAATAAAACATGTAAGTTCTGGAAAATGTTGTACATAAAGAGATATAAACTTTATAATTTGGATGCACTGAGAAAATCTGGAAGTTAATGTGTTCATTTTAGAAAGCATTATAGTAAGCTACTAAATAAGGAGAAAATGTTTATGCCTTGGTAATAGAAAAAATATTGTTGGATAATTTTATGTTTAATAGCCATAGTTTCATTATGTGTACCTTAAAGATTTATATTTTGTTGCAAATTTAAATCACTTCTATTTTTTTTACAAAAAAAATCTCATACGTATTTCTTTAAATTGATGTCCAAAGGAAGAAATAAAACACATTAAACATTAATAAACTAATAAACCCCTCAAAAGACTGACCGTATTGCACTACTATCCAGGATGTAGAAAGCACAATATGGTTTATATCGCACAGAATATTCTCTCTGTTCTAAAGATGTAGGATCCAGGATTGTCTAAATTATTTATAGAAAATTTTATTGCAGGAATTCATGTTAAATTATTAAATCTAAAATTATTATCAAATATCTCACCGTTGCAGCTGCTTGGACTAATGTTTCATAGGCTTTGTTTTATTATTGATCAATTTCTTGAGAAGGTCATAGCCAAATAAGCTCAGTCATTGATTGATACAAATTCTGCATTGTTACTCAGTTTGAAGGCTAGTTTCACTTCAAATTTCAAATTTTCCACACTTCTGCAAGAAAAACTGGCATCTATACTAGATATTTCTTAACACTTCTGACTAGTCTTGGTAGTGGGTAACTTTCAACAAACAAAATACAAACAAAGGGGAAAAAGAAAAAGAAAAAATAGGAATGATCTCTAGAACTAAAGCAATAACAAAGAAAATGTAACAGTTTTAAAGTTCTTCACACTAAACGATATTGTGTTTTGTGAAGATAAGCTTGTGAAGAGTATGTGTGTGTGTGTGTGTGTGTGTGTGTGTGTGTGTGTGTGTGCGTGTGTGTGTGTGTGTGTGTGTGTATGTGTGAGAGAGAGACAGAGAAAGAGACAGAGATCACATCCTTATCCCACCTCCTATGAAAAGTAAAGAATAATTCCTTGATAGGTGAATTTGATACATATTCTATAACTGTGCTTTTTTTCTCTTATAATTAATGTATTCATTTATTATTTAATGGTTTGTTCCTATGTTAAATCCGGCTTGAGCCATAAAATGAATAGTGGAAGATATGCTGTAACTTTAGGAAGACTAGGTTTTCTTCAAGCAATCTGACCGCATGGGAGAAGCAGCTTTTGAACAGTGTAGCCAGAAAGTCAAATGAAGTTCATATTATGGAAGGAGAAGTATTCAATATGAGAAATCTATTTGTCATTTTTATGCTTTTTAATTTTCTCATAAGGCATAAGTTCAATGATTCCATACCCATTAATATTGTGATTCCTAATTATCTACATCTTTGCCAGGAAAAGAAGAAAATAACTTTTTTTTCTTATGAACTCTATTTGTCATTAAGGAACTTATGCAGTGAAAAATTACATCTGTTCATTTTGTAAAAGAAATTTTGTAGATAAATTTGCTGTTCCTTTCTAGATGAATTTAACTCCTTAATTTCTAAAATGTATGAAAGTGATCCTAGCTGGGCATGTTGGCACAGGCCTTTAATCCCAGCACTTGGGAGGCAGAGGCAGGCACATTCTGAGTTCGAGGTCAGCCTGGTCTACAAAGTGAGTTCCAGGACAGCCACGGCTACACAGAGAAACCCTGTATTTATAACAGCCAGAAGCTGGAAAGAACCCAGATGCCCCTCAACAGAGAAATGGATACAAAAAATGTGGTGCCTTTACACAATGGAGTACTACTCAGCTATTAAAAAGAAGGAATTTATGAAATTCCTAGGCAAATGGATGGACCTGGAGGGCATCATCCTGAGTGAGGTAACACAATCACAAAAGAACTCAAATGATATGTACTCACTGATAAGTGGATATTAGCCCAGAAACTTAGTATACCCAAGATATAAGATACAATTTGCAAAACACATGAAACTGAAGAAGAATGAAGACCAAAGTGTGGACACTTTGCCCCTTCTTAGAATTGGAAACAATCACCCATGGAAGGAGCTACAGAGACAAAGTTTGGATCTGAGACAAAAGGATGGACCATCTAGAGACTGCCATATCCAGGGATCCATCCCATAATTAGCCTCCAAACGATGACACCATTGCATACACTAGCAAGCGTTGGCTGAAAGGACCCTGATATAGCTGTCTCTTGTGAGACTAGGCGGGGACCTAGCAAACACAGAAGTCGATGCTCACAGTCAGCTATTGGATGGATCACAGGGCCCCCAATGGAGGAGCTAGAGAAAGTATCCAAGGAGCTAAAGAGATCTGCAACCCTGTAGGTGCAACAACATTATGAACTAACCAGTACCTCAGAGGTCTTGACTCTAGCTGCATATGTATCAAAAGATGGCCTACTTGGCCATCACTGCAAAGAGAGGCCCATTGGACTTGCAAACTTTATATGCCCCAGTACAGGGGAATGCCAGGGCCAAAAAATGGGAATGGGTGGGTAGGGGAGTGGGGGGAGGGAGGGTATGGGGGACTTTTGGGATAGCATTCTAAATGTAATTGAGGAAAATAAGTAATAATAAAAAATATTTAAAAAAAAACCCGAAACCCCCCCCCAAAAAAAAGGAAAAAGAAAGTGATCCTAATAAAGTCTCCAAATGAGGAAGACAGTGTCCCAACTAGCCATCTCCTGTCACCAAACAGAATCTCCAAAACCAAAACTAGAACACAACAAAAAGATTCACAGAGAGTTTTATTGATATTTCTTTGTTTTAAATTTTTATTAGTTATATTATTTACTTACATTGCAAATGTTATACCCCTACCCAGTTTTCCCTTGACAAACCCCCTATCCCATCCTTCCTTCCCTCTGCTTCTGTGAGGGAGCTCCCCAACCTACCCTCCCTCCTGACTCACTGCCCGAGCATGAGCATTCTTCTATGCTGGAGCATCAAGCCTTCACAGGACCAAGAAACTCCACTTCCATTGATGTCCGACAAGGCTATCCTCTGCTACATATGCTGGTGGAGCCATGGGTCCCACCATGTGTATTCTTTGGCTGGTGGTTTAATTCCTGGGAGCTCTGAGGAGTCTGGTTAGTTGATATTGTTGTTTTTCCTATGGGGTTGCAAACTCCTTCAGCTCCTTCATTCCTTCCCCTAGTTCCTCCATTGGAGTCCCCTACTCTGTCCAAGGGTTGGCTGCAAGC
This sequence comes from Mus musculus, assembly GCF_000001635.26. Classification (NCBI taxonomy): domain Eukaryota; kingdom Metazoa; phylum Chordata; class Mammalia; order Rodentia; family Muridae; genus Mus; species Mus musculus. The sequence continues at coordinate 81,109,549 of NC_000082.6, forward strand.
ATCCACATCTCTATTGGTAAGGTTCTGACAGAGCCTCTCAGGAGACAACTATATCAGACCCCTGTCAGCAAGCACTTCTTGGCATCAGGAATAGTGTCTGGTATTGGTGTCTGTATATGGGATGGATCCCCAGGTGGGGCAGTCTCTGGATGACCTTTTCTTCAGTCTCTACTCCACTCTTTGTCCCTGTATCTACTTTAGACAGGTATAAAGGGTTAATACTTTGGAAAGGGGTAGGTGACCCCATCCTTCAACCCAGGCCTGCCTAGATTATGATCTCTACAGATTTTCTTTCTCTTTTGTTGGGTATTTCAGCTAATGTCATCCCCATTGGTTCCTTGGAACCTCTTGCTTTCTTGGCATTTTACCTTCTTGTTGCTACCCCTAGTTCCCTGACCCCCATTGGTACACAACTCTATTCAACATCTTAACCCTCTGTATATCTCCTTTATCTCCTCCCTTGCCTGATCCTGTCCTCATTTTCCTCTCCCCCTCATCTCTTCCTCCAAGTCCCTCCTACCCTCTGCCTCTCATGATTATTTTCTTCCCTTGTCTAAGTAGGACAGAAGCATCCACATTTTGGACTTCCATCTTCTTGAGCTTAATGTGGTCTGTGAATTGTACAGTGGGAATTCTGAGGCTTTTTCCTAATATCCACTTATCAGTGTGTATATACCATGTGTGTTCTTTGTGACTGGGTTACTTCACTTAGGATGATATTTCCTTTCCTTTCCTTTCCTTTCTTTTCCTTTCCTTTCCTTTCCTTTCCTTTCCTTTCCTTTCCTTTCCTTTCCTTTCCTTTCCTTTTCCTTTTCCTTTCCTTTTCCTTTTCCTTTTCCTTTTCCTTTTCTGTTTCCTTTTCTGTTTCCTTTCCTTTTTTTTGGGGGGGGGGGGGACAGGGTTTCTCTGTGTAGCCCTGGCTGTCCTGGAACTCACTCTGTAGACCAGGATGGCCTTGAACTCAGAGATCCGCCTGCCTCTGCCTCCCAAGTGCTGGGATTAAAGGCATGCACCACCACTGCTCAGCAGGATGATATTTTCTAATTTCATCCATTTGCCTAAGAATTTCTTGAAGTCATTGTTTTTCATTTTTTGTTTTTTGTTTTGGTTTTTGGTTTTTTGAGACAAGGTTTCTCTGTGTTGCCCTGGCTGTCCTAGAATTCACTTTGTAGACCAGGCTGGCCTCGAACTCAGAAATCCACTTGTCTCTGCCTCCAGAGTGCTGGGATTAAAGGCGTATGCCACCATGCCTGGCAAAGTCATTGTTTTTAATAACTGAGTAGTACTCCATTCTGTAAATGTACCACATTTTCTGTATCTATTCCTCTGTTGAAGGACATCTGGGTTCTTTCTAGCTTCAAGCTATTATACATAAGGCTGCTATGAACATAGTGGAGAATGTTCTCTTTTTATATGTTGAAGCATATTTTGGGTATATGCCCAGGAGTGGTACAGCTGGGTCCTTGGGTAGTACTATGTCTAATTTTCTGAGGAACCACCAGACTGATTTCCAGAACGGTTGTACCAGCTTGCAATCCCCCCAGCAATGGAGGAGTGTTCCTCTTTTTCCACGTCCTTGACAGCACCATAATAAACAATAAACAATAAACAGTGTCCAGTGTTTTCTTTACAATTTGTTTAGTGATTATTCTAATGGTCCTATGGAACAATGGTGACCTCAGCATTCTCCATTTCAAGCTTTCAGGTGTTTCATTTGAATATTATCTTATATATATATAAGAACATTTAGCTATTATACTCCTAAGAACTGATATGAAAAATTTTCCAATATTTGTTACGCCATGAAAGATAAATTTAAAGTAGCAATTTTCATTTTTTGAATTTATTACTTTTCAAATGAGTTCAGATTCCATAAAGATGTATTTGTTTTATCAATCTATTATGTAAAAAGAAAAACTATGACTCTGAAAATTGAGTTGTGCACTCTATAAATTATTATACCTATATAGTTCAATTAAAAAATAGTATGCATCTGAGATATATATATATATATATATATATGTACATTTATAAAGATATTGCTTTAACACTCTATAGGATCATATTTATATATATTTTTTAAAATTTTGTTTCCAATTTTTATTAGGTCTTTTCTTCATTTACATTTCAAATGCTGTCCCAAAAGTTCCCTACACCCTCCCCCTGCCCTGCTCCCCTACCCACTCACTTCCACTTCTTGGCCCTGGCATTCCCCTGTACTGGGGCATATAAAGTTTGCAAGACCAAGGGGCCTCTCTTCCCAATGAAGGCCGACTAGGCCATCTTCTGCTACATATGCAGCTATAGACATGAGCTCTGGGGGGTACTGGTTAGTTCATATTGTTGTTCCACCTATAGAGTTGCAGAACCCTTTAGCTCCTTGGGTACTTTCTCTAGCTCCTCCATTGGGGGCCCTGTGTTCCATCCAATAGCTGACTGTGAGCATCCACTTCTGTATTTGCCAGGCACTGGCATAGCCTCACAAGAGACAGCTATACCAGGGTCCTTTCAGTTGCTGGCATATGCAATGGTGTCTACGTTTGATGGCTGATTATAGGATGGATCCCCAGGTGTGACAGTCTCTAGATGGTCCATCTTTTCGTCTCAGCTCCAAACTTTGTCTCTGTAACTCCTTCCATGGGTGTTTTGTTCCCAATTCTAAGAAGGGGCGAAGTGTCCACACTTTGGTCTTCGTTCTTCTTGAGTTTCATGTGTTTTGCAAAGTGTACCTTGGGTATTCTAAGTTTCTGTGCTAAGATTCTAAGTTAATATCCACTTATCAGTGAGTACATATCATGTGAATTCTTTTGTGATTGGGTTACCTCACTCAGGATGATACCCTCCAGATCCATCCATTTACCTAGGAATTTCATAAATTCATTCTTTTTAATAACTGAGTAGTACTCCATTGTGCAAATGTACCATATTTTCTGTATTCATTCCTCTGTTGAGGGACATCTGGGTTCTTTCCAGATTCTGGCTATTATAAATAAGGCTGCTATGAACATAGTGGAGCATGTGTCCCTATTATCAATTGCAACATCTTCTGATTTTCCTCTGCTACATATGCAAGTGAAGCCATGGGTCCCTCCATGTGTACCTTTTGGTTGGTGGTTTAGTCCCTGGGAGCTCTGGGGTGTCTGGTTGGTTGCTTTGGTTGTTCTTCCTATGGGGGTACAAACCCCTTCAGCTGCTTCAGTCCTTCCCCTCACTCATCCATTAAGGTCCCTGTGCTCAGTCCAAAGGTTGGCTGCAAGCATCTACATTTGCAATGGTCAGGCTCTGACAGAGCCTCTCATGCAACAGTTATAACTGGCTCCTGTCAGCAAGCACTTCTTGGCATCAGCAATAGTGTCTGAGTTTGGTGTCATTTGTGATGGATCTCCAGGTGGGACAGTCTTTGCATTGTCTTTCCTTGAATATATACTCCACTCTTTTTCCCTGTATTTCCTTTAGACAAGAGCATTCTGGGTTAAAAGTTTTGAGATGTGTGGGTGACACCATTCCTCTGAATATGGTCTTTACAGGTTTTCCGTCCCCTATGTTTGGTAGTTCAGCTAATGTCATCCCAGTTAGGTACTGGGAGCCTCTTGCTTTCCTGGTAATTGGCACTAAAAAAGAAATAATAAAGATCTGGGGAAATGGCTCAGTGAGTAAAGCACTTGGCATTCAAATATGAGAACCTGACATCACATTTCTACAACTCAGCTAATTAAAGTTATAGTAGCATACATCTCTAAGTCCCATACTCCTATAGCTAAATGAGAGGCAAAAACTGCAAGGAGAATCCTCTGGAAGCCCACAGAAGACCTTGTCTTCTTAATACAGCAGTGCATAGCAAGAGACTTTATCTCAAAGAAGGTGGGTCAAACACCTAAATATGCCCTTTGGCAAATGTACTTCTGTTCTATGAACATGTATGCACATGTGTACACACTCGCGTGCGCACACACACACACACACACACACACACACACAAACTATACAAAAACATTTTAAAATGCAAGAGAATAGGAATTTTATATTGAGAAATAAAGTAAAAATAAAATTCATACCAGAGAAGTTGTAACGCTTGCAGAGTGCTCTACAACCACCTGGATCTCCAGCGGTAGAGAATTCCCACACCCACTTGTTTCTTCCCACATATATATGGCATGGATGCAAACCCATATACATATACATTTTAAAAAATGAACATTTTAAAGGAGTATTGAATAGTCGTAAGTGACTGTTTCATCAAGTATTAAGGAATGATGGAATTTGATTGCAAACTTCTGTATGAGTCCGTGGGTGTAAATCCTGTGTCATATTAAGCACGTGAGCTGATTGTTTGGGGAGGTACTCTGGAATTACCACTGTCCTGAAAGCAACTGCAAAAGACTTCTGTGCATCCTAACTCATTTTCTATATTACCTGGTCCCAGTCCTGGGGCTTAGGAGAAGCAAAGACAATAACACACTCTACAGTGATATTGCGTTGAATATAGGACGTGAATGTCGAAGGAAGAGTATAGGGAGAAATGAATGGGGAGACTTGGAGGGGGGAGTAATAAAGATGAGGGTTAGGGTGATTATAGGACTTACTCATATGAAAATGTCTTTATGAAACCCATCGCTGTATAAAAGGAGTGTAGGCCAACAAAAGAGAAAAACTATCACAGGCATAAATGTGGGTTCTAACTCAGAAAGGAGTGAAAAGCTGCTAATACTACCATGTATGTGTAAAATCACATATTCAATTTTATTAAAACTAATGATATATTGTGTAAGGAAGGAATCGACAACTTGTGAAGATTAAACAGGAAGAAAAAAATTAATGAATAAAATGAAAAATCATGATTCTCAAAATTCAAAATTTAAATGTTGAGAGAAATTGACTGAAAGAGTAGAACCCTACAGAATGATTTGATTTTTTTCAACAATACTTCTGCTCTGATTTTTCTTATTTATTGCCATGGACAGAATTGGGGTTTTGTTCATTTATTTTATTTTTTATTGGATAATTCCTTTATATCCATTTCAAATGTTATCCCCTTTTCCTGGTCCCTCTCTCGTCACCCCTGGAAAGCCCCTATCACATTCCACCTTCCCCTGCTTCTATGAAGGTATTCCTATACTCACCCACTGCCTCCCGCCTCCCAGCCCTTGATGTTGACAGGAATAGCAAGTAGATAGGGATGAGGATAACAATAACACATTATGTATACATATGAAACTGACAAAGAACAATCTATATTATAAAAGACAAAAGTGCTTCATGCTGTAATAAAAGTATCTGAACTACATACAAATTAATTGAATCCAAATTACTAACAACATTAATGTGTGGATGATAAGCAGCCTTAAAATTAATAATAACCTAAGAGATAAACACATATTCCTCATAATACTTAACAAGATGACTCTAAAATTTATACCAAAAAAAAGACAAGTAAAGATTATGAGTAAGCAATACATTGGTCAGAAATCGATACGAAAATCTTAGTTTAAACATTCTGGAATATGCTATAATTAAATAAAATAGGAAGTTAATCATATTAAATATTTTAGTTATTTAATTAGCAGAAGTCATATAGAAAGTATGAATAAAAACACTCATTTAGGCATATGAATTTTAAGGCTTTGAAAATTAGGTTTTTCTAACAACATAACTTGATTTTTCTCTTCTTTTTTAATCCCCAAGTCCTGTCATATTTCTATCCTTTGTCTCTTTCAAATTTATTGTTGTTATACACCTGGATGTACCTTAAAGCAAATACAACCTTCTCATCTGTGTAATATTACTTTTATGGATCTGTCATCTAGACTGACCACTGTTAGTAGATAACCAGTTGGTGTGCTCTGCCATTAAGAAGCCACCCTCTCCATGGTAGCAGGGCTATTGCCATTGTCAGCTTATAGTTAGTCAGACATGATAAGTCTTTATGAGTATAGCTTCTAGTATCCCTAGAAAATAATTACACACTGACCTCCATACCTCATGAACATAAGGCTGTATAAAAAAAAATTCAAAGATTATATGTCCCAGTACAGGGGAATGCCAGGGCCAGGAAGTGTGATTGGTTGGTTTGGGGAGCAGGACGGGGGGAGGGCATAGGGGACTTTCATGATAGCATTTGAAATGTAAATTAAGAAAATATCTAATAAAAAATTAAATAAAAAAGAAGAAAATGTCAAATCCAGAATATCAAAATACATGAAGGAATATTTGAAATAAGGAGAACAATCAAAAGTTTAATATGCCTTTGAAACAAGTTTGTTAGTGGTGGTAATAAAATAGAACTCAAATTAGTTTATATATGTAAAATTATTTTCATGAACAGAAAAAGAAAAATCAAATGAGCAATTATATATCTTTTCAAGCAAGGTGCTAATTTATTGATGGTCATAAAAATGCATTTTAAAATAATTGTGAAGTGTGAGCATCTATCCTGTCTATTGCTAAAATCAGCAAGTCCTTGATATCTGCAGGGGTAAGCTATGGGGTGGGGGTGGGAGTGGGGGTGGAGTATATTTTAGCTAACTAAACTTTATATTTAAAAGCTTAACTCAAGTTTAAAAGAAATAATTTTAGAAGGTATCTTGACAATGCTTATGTGTTATATATGGTACCATTTGTATTATCACAAACGTGAAGGGCAACAAGAAATAATATTAACAATAGATTAGAATAAAATTAAACCCTAACAGAGTAAGTTAGAGATGTAAAGACTTAGTGACAAATCATAGTTAATCTCAGTATCCTGTAGTAGGCAGCTATCTACATTTGAAGTCCCCTAATGGAGACCTGAACTTTTGCATAGTACCAAAGTCTGTGAAAAACTGAATTTGTAAATGGCGTGCAATAATATATTGGGATCAATAACTACTAATAAACAGAAGAGTTAAATAGGCTACTAAAAAACCTAACTGGATGTTATCTCCAAAGACACTGTGGAAATCTCCCAGTTTCCATCTCCCTGGGATCCCAAGAAATTATATGAATTAGAGGTTTGCTGTTACTAAATAAAACCAGAGAACACAAAACTTCTGATAAGGAAGATCATCCCACTGTATTGTTATCCTGAGAGAGTTCTGAATATTTATTTTACATGCGAATGAACGGTTTAAACAACTACATCAGCATTCTTTTAAACATTTCAATGGATATAAAAATGCACACATGTTATCACAAACCTTTTCTATTCTTAATGGAACAAAACCAGACATGAATAAAATATCAGTAACAAACAAATAAATTTCCACTACACCTAACACATATATTTTTTTTAAATGACAACTATTTGTCTAGCAATATAAGAAATAAAGCAAGTTTCAGTTGATGAGAGATACAACTAAAGAATCCACAAAATAAAACAATAAAATATACTTATCGGATAAAAATAAATGAAATTGAAAAATGGAGAAAAATAAAACGGAAAACAGAAATCAGAAGATAAATGTAAGATATTCTTATAATTAGTAATTGTCTTTGCTGCTTTTTCCTTTGCTGTGACAAAACACCATCAAAGTGTTTTGAAAACACACACACACACACACACACACACACACACATATATATATATATATATATATATATATATATATATATATACACACACACAAATGAAAACATTTTATTTGGTGATTCATTGTTCCATATGGTTATCCGAAAACTTGGAGAATGTGAAAAAATAACAAGTGCAGATGTTTGATCAGGGACAAGGGAACCCACTATCACTGTAGGACAATTGTGGGTGTTTTGTCCTCCAGAGGTCACAGATGACTCACTCAACTGAACACGCAGCCTAGTATGGAGGAGCACTTCTGAGCAGAGGCAGAACAGAGCACAGCACTCATAAAGTAGTGCAGGATGAGAGTCAGAGTGATGTCAGAAACCAAAACTCCTGACAGGTAAGAAGTATCATTATGAGAGGCAAATTCGTGTGTCAAATTTCATACTTCATTGTGTGTGTGTGTGTGTGTGTGTGTGTGTGTGTGTGTGTGTGTGCATTTTGTTTTGTTTTGTTTTGTTTTGTTTTGTTTTTTGGAAAAACATACAACAGTGAAGGAACCTTTTTAGATTTGTCAATGTCAAAGAATTATTGCAAAATAATTTCAAGTACAATTTTACCTTTGTCTACATATACTCATTAACGATATCTTTAATAGTGGACCATTGTGTATGTTTCAGTTGATACCTGATAGTTACTGTCTGTTTCTATGAAGAGACAGAGTGACAGAAGAGAATTTAAAAAGGAAACATTTATTTGGGGATTTACTCATAGTTTCAGAGGATGAATCACTGACCATTGCTGAGCATAGTGACAGGTAGGTAGGGATGCATGTGACTGCAGTAACAGAGATATTTCACCTCAGATCTATGAGTTGTAAGGAGGGGGAGAGAGAGAGAGAGAGAGAGACAGAGAGAGAGAGAGAGAGACAGAGAGAGAGAGAGGGGGAGGGTGAGAGAGAGAAAGAGAGAGCCTTTGAAACATCAAAACCCAATCCCAATGACACAGTTACTTCCACAGGGCAATACCTTCTAATCCTTCCTAAACAGTCTCACCATGGTGACCAAACATTCAACCATATAAGACCTAGGGAGCTGTTCTTATTCACACTACTACAATGCTAAATAATTATCCATATATTCCATATTTTACTGTTATGATACTATCCTTTAATAGTCAATGAGAAGAAAAAAATCACTAAACCACATGACAATGGTCCCAATGCATGTGTTTAGAAATGTTTTAGCCACTTTTATAAGCATAAATTTGTGATAAACAACAACTTTGGAGATATGTAAAAACACTATGTTATCTACTTTCTATTACCACATTAGTGAGTATGAAATATGTCAATATGAGATGAGGTAATTTAGAAAATCCTGTTTGTTATTCACCTGTGAAATATTTTATAAACAAGCCCATGTGTGAACCTTGTATTTTGTATACAAAGAAACAAGTGTTAATTACTGAAAAGGCAGACAGCTGTGAAAATATTTATCTGCTATGAGCATGTTTTCTTCAGCACACTGTTCTATTTTTAAGATAAAAGCATTTAAACACCTCTAACACTCCTGTATCAAATAGGACTCATTAAAAGATTGCGTAGAAACATTGTTTCTGAACTGTATTTAGAAGATCTTCTGAGGTTAGATTTTCTTTGAGTCATTGTCTAAGGAGAGTTCTAAGATTCATTAGAATATACACCAGATTCTTTGAGCGTATCCAATATAATTACTTGCATTCAGATTTTAATGTATATAGTTATCTATGAGACCCCATTTGTAGAAGTAACATTTATTCACCTGTTGTAATTGACTTCTCAGAGAATTAATCCTGAAAATGCTCACCCTGTTAAGTTCTTTCTGAATTCTGACTAATTCATTTCATCTTTCTGCCTCAAACACCTCTCCAAGCTGTTCATACTGGTTTCTCTCAGATTCTAAGTGAACTGCTCTGGTTGGCCTCAAACAACCCCTGGCAATCAGTTCTAATCTGGCTCCTTGCCACTCGCTGGCTTGCTCTTTCTTTGCCTGCAACCTTTCTTTGTAAATCTTTCCTGGGAAAAATGACAGCCATGCTTCTCTCACCCCTCTGTCTCTTGCTCTCACTCTTGATCATAACTCTCCTCTCTTTCCTATTGGTTATCCCGAGTGTTGTGCAGATCCTATCTCTGACTCATTCTGTCAAAGTTTTCTGATTCTTCAGTTTGGCTCCCACTCAATGAGAAATCAATTTCAAATATGGCTACTTCCATCAAAAACTAACTTTATATTCATTTAAGTATCTGAAAGAGTTCAGCATATTTTTATTTCACTCAGTTTTACAGAAAGGGATCATTTATATGTGAAAAGTGATATGAATAAGTAGGTGATATAATAAGACATCTGCCAACTTTGACTCTAGATAATTTTGTCAAATGCATGACAGCTGGAAATCAGCACTAGCAACAACATTATTCTCAAAACAATTCTCTCTCTCTCTCTCTCTCTCTCTCTCTCTCTCTCTCTCAGAGTATTGGTGTGTGTGTGTGTGTGTGTGTGTGTGTGTGTGTGTGTGTGTGTGTGTGTTTTCTATACGATTGGATATAAATACCAAGAATACTAACAGGAATAACTAGTACTTAATCTACTTGGAAGAAAATCCATGAATTCAAACCAAATCCAGACACTTTAATAATTATCTCCTATATACTTTAATGTATGCATGTATTACAATGATGATAGCACTTTTTATTAGATATTTTTTTATTTACATTTCAAATGTTATCCCTTTTCCTGGTTTTCCTCTGAAACCCCTCTCCCCTTATCTACTCACCCTCCCCCTGCTCACGAACCTACCCATTCCTGCTTCCTGGCCCTGGCATTTCACTACACTGGATAGAACCTTCACAGAACTAGGGGCTTCTCCTGCCATTGATGACCGACTAGGCCATTCTCTGCTGCTTATGTAGGTGGTGTCATGAGTCCCACCATGTGTATTTTGGTTGGTGGTTTAGTCCCTGGGAGCTCTGGGGGGTACTGGTTAGTTCATATTGTTGTTCCTTCTATAGAGTTGTAAACCCCTTCAACTCCTTGGGTTTTTTCTCTAGCTCCTTCATTGGAGGCCCTGTGTTCAGCAGTGGAGGGCTGTGAGCATCTCGTTCTCTACTAGTCAGGCACGGGCAGAGCCTCTCAGGGGAAAGCTATAACAGTCTCCTGTCAGAAAGCCCTTGTTGACCTCCACAATTGTGTCTGGGTTTGGTGGTTGTATATGGAATGGATCCCCAGGTGGGGCAGTCTCTGGATGGCCTTTCCTTCAGTCTCTGCTCCATACTTTGTCTCTCTAACTCCTTCCATGGGTATTTTGTTCCCCCCTTCTAAGAATAACTGAAGACCCTTTGTGTGGGAAGCGGTTTCCCCTTTGCCTGCATGGCCTAATTGGTAAACAAGCAATGTGCGCATGTGCGAGAGTGTTTTCATGCCAAGTCACGGCCCATCCCGGGGCGTGGTGATGAGGCTCTGGGAGAGCAGCCAATCAGGTATGGACATGCCACACTAAGGTGTATATAAGCAGCACCTTTTTGGTGCTTGGGGTCTTCCTCTTCATGTTGAAACTGGTGTAACAAAGTTGCTGCAGAAGGATCTGGTTTCTCACGCGTGTGTTCTTGCTGGAGAGACAATAGCGCGTGTGAGACCTTTGGTCTTCCCTCTTCTTGAGTTTCATGTTTTGCAAATTGTGTCTTGACTATTCCGAGTTTCTGGGCTAATATTCACTTATAAGTGATTGTATATAATGTGTGTTCTTTTGTGATTGGGTTACTGCAAAAAGGATGATATCCTCCAGATCCATTCATTTGCTTAAGAATTTCATAAATTCATTGTTTCTAATAGCTGAGTAGTACTCCATTGTGAAAATGTACCACATTTTCTGTATCCATTCCTCTGTTGAGGAACATCTGGGTTCTTTCCAGCTTCTGGACACAATTACACTGATACTTAAACCACAAAAAGACTCAACAAAGAAAGAGAACTTGAGACCAATTTCCTTTATGAATATCGATGCAAAAATACTCAATAAAATTCTTGCTAACTGAATCCAAGAACATATCAAAACAATCATTCCTCACGATCAAGTTGGCTTCATTCCATGGATGCAGGGATGGTTTATTATAAGGAAATCAATCAACATAATCCACTATATAAACAAACTCAAAGACAAACACCACATGATCATCTCTTTAGATGCTAAGAAAGGATTTGAAAAAGTTCAACACCCATTCATGATAAAAGTCTTGGAAAGATCAGGAATTCAAGGCGCATATCTAAACATAATAAAAGCAAACCAGTAGCCAACATCAAACTGAATGGAGAGAAGCTTGAAGCAATCTCACTAAAAACAGGGACTAGATAAGGCTTTCCACTTTCTCCCTACCTATTCAATACAGTACTAGAAGTCCTAGCCAGAGCAATTCGACAACAAAAGGAGATCAAGGGGATAAAAATTGGAAGTGAAGAAGTCAAAATATCACTATTTGCAGATGGTATGATTATATATATATATATATATATATATATGCATATATATATATATACATATATAAGTGACCCTAAAAATTCCACCAGAGAACTCCAAAACCTCATAAACAGCTTCAGTGAAATAGCTGGATATAAAATTAACTCAAACAAATTAGTGGCCTTTCTCTACACAAAGGATAAATAGGCTGAGAAAGAAATTAGGGAAACAACACCCTTCACAATAGTCACAGATGATATAAAAAGCTTGGTGTGACTCTAACTCAAGAAGTAAAAGATCTGTATGGTAAGAACTTCAAGTCTCTGAAGAAATAAATTGAAGATCTCAGAAGATGGAAAGCTCTCCCATGCTCATGGATTGGCAGTATTAATATAGTCAAAATGGCTATCTTGCTGAAAGCAATCTACAGAGTCAATGCAATCTCCATCAAAATTCCAACTCAATTCTTCACTGAGTTAAGAAAGGGCAATTTGCAAATTCATCTGGAATAACAAAAAACCCAGGATAGCAAAAACTACTCTCAACCATCAAACCCAGACACTATTGTATATGCCAGAAAGATTTTGCTGACAGGACTCTGTGCCTGGCTAATACAGAAGTGGATGCTCACAGTCATCTATTGGATGGAACACAGGGCCCCTAATGAAGGAGCTAGAGAATGTACCCAAGGAGCTAAAGGGGTCTGCAACCCTATACGTGGAACAAAAATATGAACTAACCAGTACCTCCCAGAGCTGTGTCTCTAGTTGTGTATGTAGCAGAGGATGGCCTAGTTAGCCATCAATGGGAGGAGAGGCCCTTGGTCTTGTGAAGATCATATACTCCAGTACAGGGGAATGCCAGGGCCAGGAAGAGGGAGTGGGTGGTTTGGGGATCAGGGTAGGGAAATGTATAAGGGACTTAAAGGATAGCATTTTAAATGTAAATGAAGAAAATATCTAATAGAAAAAAGAAAATTGTCTATCTAGATCTTTATCCCACTTAAAGTGGTGTGTTTGTTTTGTTTGTTTTTGTTTTTGTTGGTTTTTTTTTTTCTCATCACATATGTAAGAAATTAGCCCTCTATCTGAAGCATAGCTGTTAGAAACTGCTTCTTATTCTGTAGGCTGCTGCTTCCTCTGAATGGTGGTGGCCCTTGAGATGCAGAAGAATCTCAGTTGCATAATGTTCTGTTTACTTTTGATCCTAGTGGCTGAGGTAATGGTGTTCTGCTTAGAAAGTCTTTCCCTGAGCCAATGAATCCAAACCTACTTCCCTCTTTTTCTTTTATAGGACTCACTTTTTATGTTGAGGTCTTTGTCCTCCTGCATCGGATGGGAAAACATATGTGACCTTCTCCAGATAGTGAGAGACCTTGGACACAACTTTAAGTGGAAAGTCCTTATTGAGTCCCTCCCCTCAGGGTTCATGGAATCACAGAGAAGAGGATCTATAAAGAGTATAAGATACAGAGCAGATGGAGGACACAGACGAAACAAGATATTCTAACTCTGTAGAATCTAAGCTCATATTAACTCACAGAGACTGAGGCAACATGCACAGGAACTGCACAGGTCGGGGTGAACCAGGTCCACACCAGGTCTTCTGTGTATTTATGTTTACTGTACTAGTGGGTCCAGTTTTCTTGCCTTTCCTTGTGTGTTTTCATTCTCTTTGTTTGTCTTGTCTAACTCAGATGTGTCAATTTTTGTTTGATCTTATTTCAATGTATTTTATCACATTTTACCTGAGTATTAAAATAATAACAATACAATTATAAAATTTCTCTCTTGCCTTTTCCCCATCAAAAATTTGCAAATTAATTCCCCTAGCTTCCCTACACTTTAAGGCCTCTTTTTCATAAATTGATATGACACTCAAAAATGTATGTACACATATAATTGGGAATATTGCTTGCTCAGTCCACATTCTGCTACTTGTATATATGCTTTCTCATATCATGTTTTTGGTAGTGGACAACAAAACGGTTTGTTCTTTAAGATTATCTCTCTTGCTCCCTGGTTTCTTCTTTGTGTATTAGGTTTTTCCCTCTCTACTCTGGCGTGTACTTTGGTCATTCTTGTTTAGCTCATTTTTTGTGCAGTTATGTTTGTGAGATTTTATGGATGTAGTATCTGACATTCCCAGGAGACTCAGTCTCACCACAAAGACCCTCATCCCCTTGTCTTTGCAGCCTTTCTGCCCATTTTGATATTCTGCATTGTTGGGGCTTTCCTTGGTTCATTTATCTAAAACCACACGAACGACAATTCTGTAATCCTTCTTGTTCAGGCTCCATAATTCTGGATTTATAGAGATAAGGCATAGTTCTTGATGTTATCGCTATTGTTAAGTAAAGAAAATTGTTCTAAAATATAAATTTCCAATGTAAGTAATAAAGATTTAATGACTACTAGAATTGTAGCTACTTATTAAGACCTGTTATTGAAGAAATGGGGAACAACAGTAGAAAGCATGCCACTTACTGTAGCTCGTGTGCCTGCACAGACTGGAATTAAATATTGAGGAAAGATTGCAAAATTTAAGGTAGAAAGTTCTTCACTTATTTCAAATACTGGTAAAATATGTTATACTTCAAAATAACTATGGAAAGTATCAGTATCCTAAAAAATCCCGTACAATGATATTTTTCTTTCATTCTTATAAAATATTTTCTCACACAATATACCCTGATTACAGATCCCCTCCCTTTATTCCCCACCCACATTCATAACAACAAAGTGTAGCAAAATTCTATATAATAATTTTTTAAAATCACACAGAAGTTGGACAAGGCAAACCAACAGAGTGAAAACAACCCCTTTATACGTGTGGACATTTAAGAATTAGGGTGCTACTAACCAAATACATATTTGGACATGCAATACTAGATGCATACCCCTACAGTTTAGATTAACACAAAAAATGCTTAAAAGGGATGATGAGATAGCTCAATGTGTAAAGTTGATTTCTGTCAGGCCTAGTGACTGTGGTTCCTGCAACCAAATTGGTAAAACTGGAGATCCAAATCCAGTAAGTACTACTTTGACTGCCATGTGTTCAGTGACTTACTTGCATAAGCTCATATAGGTACACATATAAACACAGCACACACACACACACACACACACACACCAATTATGAATATTTTATACACATGCCCAAAAGAATATCATGAAGTAAAATATGAGCAACTTTTTAAAGGGGTGGAGTGGTATTTTATTTTACAGACTATAGTTTATCATCCAGCAAATAGAATGAAAGACTCAAAGCAGAAATTGGAGCAGAGGCTATAGAGGAGCATTGCATAGTGTCTTCCTCTGTCACGGATTGCTCAACCTGATTTTTCACAGCATCTAAGACCACCAGTCCTCAGGTGGCACAACCCACAGTAGACTGAACCCTCCTACATCAATCTTCAACAATCAACAACCACAACAACAACAAAAATGCATCAATACAGATTTGTCTACAGGCCATTCTGGTGGGGACACCTTTTAAAATGAGGTCCTCTCTTCCAAAATGACTCCAGCTTGGGTCAAGTTTACAGAACACTAGCTAGCACAGTTGACACCTCTTTCATTTGACACAAAAATATCTAAGTGTTAAATGATAACCTTTCCATTTTAACTGACCCAGATCTTATAATAATATTGATGCAACATTATAAAATAGTCCATCTTTTAAAACACCAATACTTTACAAAATTTCAAATATTATAAAAGCTTTAAAAAGTATCATAATATAAATAATATAAATATATAAATATCATAATTTAATAATATGATATGATAATGATTCCATTCTTCAAACCCACATAGAAAATGGGCAAACAGAAAAATTATTATTTTTATTAGATTATTTATGTATTTACATTTCAAGTATTATCCACTCTCCTGGTTTCTCCTCCAAACCACCTCCTCCTACCATGTCCCCCTGTTTCAATGTGGATGCAGACCTTACACCTATCTACTTCCACCTCATTGCCCTGACATTCTCCTACACTGGGGATTCAAGCCTTCACAGGACCAAGGGCCTCTACTCCTATTTGTGCCAAACAATGTCATCTTCTGCTACATATGTGGCTGGAGCCATGGGTCCCTTTATATGTAATCTTTGGTTGGTGGTTTAGTCCCTAGGAGCTCTGGTGAAACAACAATATCAACCAAGAAGGAATAAAATTACTCTTGATTCCATACTAATCTTTTCCTTGTGTATCTATAATTAGTAAAGGAATTTCTTTATAGTATATATCTATATCACCCTATTAGTATATATATGTTTCCAAATCCATATACACTCTATATCTCTATCTCTACATCTATAAAATCTCTCTATTATGGAATGAAACAACAACCCAATTTATATTCTTAAAGTTCTTTTCAGTGAATAAGCACTGTCATAACTTTTATACATTGAAATTTAATGACTTATATGACTTATATTTTTAAACTGCCTCTTTTAAAGAACAGTGAAAGCAAAACAATTTCTAGTAGTAAGTATTTTGGACTATATTCCCAGTAAATTTTAGAACTATCCCCTGATATTTTTGACATTTCTTAAGTTGTGTTATATTTTATGTTTATTTTCACCACTATATTTGTTATTCTTTCTGTAAAAAGTTGTTAGTATCACTAGCTTGCCACAATTTTGGTTTTACTAGATGTGTTTATTCCCAGGAGAATCTAAGGATAAAAAAGAATCTTTTGTAAAAACAGAGTAAAGCTTTTAATTATAGTAATAAAATATTATATCAACATATCTATTCCTCTTGCACTTTTTATTATAAAACACATGACAATAAATTTACTTACTGTTGATTTTATGCAGTGTTATACTATTTAGAAATAAAACTTAAATTGCCACTCTCTGACAGTTCTCTATATTTATCTATATCTATGTATTTATCTCTATCTCTATCTCTATCACTATCTTTATCTCTATCAATTGATCGATAGATAGGTGTTTGTGGTGGTTAATTTTTTATTAGAAATTTTCTTTATTTACATTTCAAATGTTATCCCCTTTCCTAGTTTCCCCTCTGAAAAACCCCTACCCCCTCCCCACTTCCCCTGACCTCCAACCCACCAACTCCCATTCCCAGTCCTGGCCTTCCCCTATACTGGGGCATAGAAACTTCACAGGTCCTAGGGCCTCTCCTCCCATTTATGACCGTCTAGCCCATGTGGTGGTTAATTTTATGGTAACTTGATACAAGCTAAAGCTGTCTGAGAGAAGGGAACCTTAATTAACAAAATATCTCCATAACATATGCCTATAGGCAAGCCTTTAGGTTATTTCTTATAATTAGTAATTGATTGGAAAGGAACCAACCCATTGTGGTTGGGGCCCACCCTATGTAGTGGTTCTGAGTTCTATAAGAAATCAGGTTGAGCATGCAATGAGGAGCAAGCCAGTGATCAGCGTTCCTTTCTGGCTTCTACATGAGCGTCTGCCTCCAAGTTCCTGTGCTTTTTGAGTAGCAGTCCTGAAATCCTTCGAGGATGAACTGTGATACAGAAGTGTAAGATAAATAAACACGTTCCTTTTTTGGTCTTGGTGTTTTATTACAATGCTCTAAATCTCTGTCATTTAGACATATATGTATGGCAATAAAAGTTGGCTTGAAAACATTATGATTTTTATTTAGGAAAAGCTTATCAATATCTTATACTATGTCCAAGTTTGAAAATGAAGTAGATTGCAAATTTTTAAAATCCAGTATTTATTCTACTGCTAATTTAAGCTTCTTATAGAGAAATCATGCCATAAGATTTTGCATATGTTCAGCAATTCATTTCAGTATAGTAATATATTCATGAAAATTTTCTTGAAACATTAAGGTAGAAATGTAAATTACTGCCACAAAGTGCTTAGTTCATAGAGAATTAAGGGAACTACAAAGGTATCATTCTTAACTGGACTCAAAAATTGACTCTTTCCTATCCTTGTATTCAAAAAGTGCAAGGCAGGAGGAGTATCATGAGTTTAAGGGCACAGTGGACTATACGAAAAGTGCCAGATAGCCCAGGACACTATGTTAAGATCCTTTCATGAACAACAGATATGTAGCAAAAATGGAAATAATTTTTTCTTGTGATTATGAAAATTAATACTTTCAGATGTAAAAGTTTTACGAATGACAATGGTTAAAAGTAAAACTATGTTAAATACTCAACACAATATCTGGAAATTAGGACAGGCTGATACATGAGTGGCAGGTATTTAATGAGGCCTTAAAAACAGCTTATTGTAGCAAGCTGTTTTTGAATTCTTAGGAGTGAACAATAAAGCAGTTTTGCCTTGGGAGAAGCACAAATTTGATCTTTGGAGTCATACCCTCAAGTGTTAATAAATAATCCTTAGATTATTCATAAAATATTAAGCATTATAACACAAAAACTATAATGTTGTCAAATACTTCAAAATAACTACTGTGGTTTACTCAGTAAGCTATTGTCTTCTCAAAATAAAACATAATATATAGTGAAAAGCCCTAAGGTCATCCATTCATATCCAATCTCATTAAGTCCTAAAAAGCATATTGTTTGCAATAGGTTGATCAACAAAATAAATTGAGACAGTAGCAAAAGATATTTTAAAAGATTGGATCTATGACTCTACATGAATATAAACATTCAAAAATGTTAATGGAAAGCAATATTCTTCACAGCAGACTGATAAGTAAAAATAAAAATGATTAAAGTAGAAAAATCTTCATTTGACAATCACCACAGAAATAATTTACTCAAACTTCAATAGATGTCACTGATCTGTAAAATTTGTATGAGCTCTGGAATATTTTGATAGTCTCAAAACACCTTTCTGCAGAATTCTTATTAATTATAAAAGGAAAACCCTAATATTAGAGAACACACGCACATATACTTAGCAGTGATCAAAGTTTACATTCCCAGCAATATGATAGATTGACAAGCAATGAAAACACAACAGCACTTCCATGAAATTCCTGCCAAAACACATACCACAAATCTCATCATGAGAATGCATCACACACAAAATGAGGAATGTTTTACAAAATAGTTGGCATATGCTTGGGAAAAATTTTCAGATAATGCTGATGAAAGAAAAAATTAAAGAGCTATTTCGAAGTGAATAACTCCAAAGACACATGACGATCAATAGAAGTAGCCAATTAACATTAGATTTTATTTTTACTCTTTAACACCTAACCAATGGACAGAAAGAAGCCTCTGACCCCTGTGATTGAATTAGGGAAAAGCTGCAAGAAGCTGAGGAGGAGGGAGACCCGTAAGAGGACCAGCAGTATCAATTAATCTGGACCCCAGAGATGTCTCAGACACTGGAACACCAATCGAGTAGCATAAACGAGCTGATATGAGGCCCCCAACACATATACAGCAGAGGAGTGCTGTATCTGGGTTCTGTCAGAGATAATGCACCTAACCCTTAAATGAATGAAGGCATTAGGGAGTAGAGAGGTCTGGTGGGGTGAGGGGGTGGAAGATGGGGACATCCTGGTGGAAACAGGGTCCTGGGCAGGAAATATGGGATAGGAACACTCAGAGGGTAGACCAGGAGGGGGGTAAAATCTGGAGTGTAAAAAAAAAAAAAAAAGATTATATACATATATAGTTTTTGGTTCTCATTTCCTCTTATTATGTCATTCATTTCTGTTGAGACTCTTGTTTTGTTTTGGTTTTATTTGTTTTGGGTTTTTTGTTTGTTTGTTTGTTCGTTTGTTTGTTTGTTTTTGAGTTTTTGAGATAGGGTTTCTCTGTGTAGCCCTGGCTCTACTAGAACTCACTCTGTAGTGAGGCTAGCCTCGAACTCAGAAATCTGCCTGCCTCTGCCTCTACCATGCAAGTGCTAGAATTAAAGGCATGTGCCACCACTGCCTGGCCTCCTGTTTTGTTTTGTTTTGTTTTGTTTTGTTTTGTTTTGTTTTGTTTTTTGATTTTTTTTTCAGCTAGACCCTACTATTTTTTAAACTTTTTATTGATTTTTTTGTGATTTTTACATCATGCACTCAATCCCACTAATCTTTATGTCCCTTCATATCTGCTTTTCACTTTTGCACCCCACTCAAAATAAAACAAAATTTAAAAATAAATAAATAAATAAAAATAATAAACATTTTGCCTTCAGGGCTATAGTACATCATGAAATGCCATACAATATAGCTATTTTCTGTACAGTGATTTTTGGAATCTTTCATTGCTCTGAGTCATTGATGTGAATGGAGGCCACTGACTTCTGCTACACTCTCAAAACTGGATGTTAGCTGCAATGTATCTCAGATATCCTGATGCTGACCTGTGCCACAGAGATCCTGTAGGTTTGAATCTGTAGGACCAGCACTTCAACAGTTCATAAATGAGTTGACTGTTGGGATAGGCCCTCTCAGAAGCCTCCATCTGGGCCAGGGTAGAAGCAGAGTTTGTCATCCCATCAGAGCTCTGGAACTCTAGGTCCAGCTCGACTGTGCTACCCAGGTAAGGTGTGGCCTGCTCTCCTAAGTGATGCAGCCCATGAGACACATGGACAGCTCTCCTTCTTCTGGAGTCAGCTTTCACAAGGCAATGTCACCAGACCCTGGTCTCCCACACTTCCGAGACATGGGTCATAGCCAGATCTCTTGAATATGGTGACAGTGAGAGACAAGGCCAGCTCAGCATAGTGCTTAGACATCAACATAGCCTCAGGAGACAGCCCCAACCAGGGAAACCCACATGCCCATCCATGGCAACAGGGATCTAGGACATGAACACTGATCCTAGCTGTAATAGAACCACAGACTATCCATGGCCCTCAGGGGCAGCATGAGCCTGTAGGTCACCATGGCTTTAGATAGCAGCATGGCCACATAGATCAGTATGTTCCCTGGAAGCAGTATAGCCCTCAGACATCCATGTGGTCTCAGTTGGCAGTCCATACCACTGCCATCCGTATGACCTTTGGTGGTAACTCGAGTCAAAAATGTTGACATAGACCCAGCTTCAATAAGACTACAGACCAAGACATAGCCCTAAGTGGCAGCATGGCCCGGACATCACTATGACCCCCAAATGGTTGCACAATCTCCTTATAGCTGCCTGTTCCTCACCCTAGTTCCACCTCTCCAGTTCCATCTCTTTTCATCATGCAAAAACTGCTAGGCATTTGTTTTCTTTTGTTTGTTTTTTATTTGTTTGGTTTTTTTTTTGTTTGTTTTTTGTTTTTTGTTTTTTTATCTTGCCCATCACTTTGCCAGCTCTGCTTTCCTTCCTATCTCACTATCATATATTTGCTTATGGTTTTGTTACTTCCTACAGGGCTCAGACAGGGCCTTTGGTATCTCTGTCTTCCAGGATCCTCTGGACACTGGACCTGGGATAATCACTTAGATGTCTAATCTTTGATATTTTGATGTCTATTTTTACTACCTCACCTAGTATTATTATGTTTGCTAACATGAGTGTGACTAAGGGCTTATTTAATGGAATTTGGATAATATATAAGAGGCTACATCAAGAAAGTACATGAAACTCTTTCTTCAAACATGTATTACCTACTTATTGTCCCTCTAGCCAGAGGTTGGATAGAAATCTTATGAAACCATGTGATGTGAAAAAAATCATGGCTTTTTTTAATTCATGAATCCTTTAAGATATCCTTACCAGCAGGAGACCTGCAGTTGAATGGACTCTCAAATACTTTTAATGTATAAGCAAGGGACTTAGATAAGAGTTTTGAAGTTAATGTTGATACAGAAGGAAAAATAAAATAAGATGTCCTGTTAAAAAGCTTTGGCAGCGCTTAGTGCTATTAATTTTCTTCTTAACATCACTTTCATTGTGTCCTATAAGTTTGGATGCCGAAGTCCCTCTTGGGAAGGAGAAGAAAGCAACCACAGGGGGAAATGGTGAGGAACCTGGTAGGGAACGGGAATGGTGTGGGACATGGGAACATGATCTGGTATTGGGTTGGGGAAAACGACTGAAGCCCTGAAGGCTAGTGGAAGGAATGGACACAGGCAACCTAGGAAGGTAGGAGGTTGGAGGACCCTTCAGAATGTACCAGATACCTCGGAGGTGAGAAACTCTCAGGACTCAAAGGGAAGGACCATATATGAAATGCAGGACAGTAGGGAGAGAAATTTTATGTAATCTATCTCCAATTGAAAGACAGGGCCTCAAGTGAGGGATGGGGTTGTCATCCCAGTCAAAATTCTGACCCATAATTGTTTCTTTCTGAAAGAACTGCAAGGATGAAAATTGAGAGGAGCCTGAGGAAAAGAAGGTCCACTGACAGGCCCAAAGTGGGATCCAGCTCAAGGGGAGGTCCTAAGACTTGAGACTAGTACTGAGGCTATGGAGCACTCACCAAAAAGGACCTATCATGACTGCCCTCTGAAAAACCCAACAAGCAGCTGAGTTAGATGCAGATATTTGCACCCAACCAGTGGACAGAAACTGATGACCCTTGTGGTTGAATTAGGAGAAAGCTGAAAGAAGCTGAAGAGGAGGGAGATCCTTTAGGAGGAGCAGCTGTCTCAATTAACCTCGACCCCCAAATCTCTCAGACACTGTACTAGCCAGGCAGCACACACCAGATGGTATGAGGCCCCCAACACATATACAGCAGAGGACTGCCAGATTCGTGTTTAATCAGAGATGATGCACCTAACCCTCAAGAGACTGGAGGCCCCAGGGTGTTTAGGGGTCTGGTGGGGGGGGGAGGAGTAGACATCCTCTTGGATACGGGGAGGGGGGGTAGGTTTAAGGAGGTATGGGATGTGGAGTGGTTGGAGGTTGGACTGGGCGGGAAAGAAAATCTAGAGTTTTAAAGAAAGAAAAAAAATTTTAAAAAGAAACTAACTGAAACTATTGTTCACTATGTCCAATTTCTGTTTTGGAACTTTTGAATGAAATTAAACAAGTAAAGTGTTAATCGCTGTGAAAATAATTACATCTTTATATTACTAAAACAAATGCAGAGTTATTGTACAATAAGTAATGGTTAATCAATTTTGAGTACATATACAACATTGATTTTATTGATATAGACTAAATATACATTCTAGGAAAATACAATTATCATTCTTAAAATCTTCAAGCATGTCTATTATATATAAGAATGTTTTCAGGAAATATATAATTGTTTTCAGGAAAAGTAATTTGTATCATTAAATATAATAAACTCAGGAGATGTATGGATTTCATCGTTAACTGTAATTTTAAGACAATTTCAGTTAAAATTTTTGTACATTTTTATTTGTTTATTTGGTTTTGTTTTGAAGTTAATGTGAGAACCTTCCAAGTTAATTTTTCTGTTAAATGCAGATATACTTTCCAGGTCTTTAGTGATACAATGTTGAAGAGATTTGATTCCTTTAGTAACTTTGCCATCACTTTTTATCATCCTGTGTTAATAAAATGTGTTCCTTTGCCAGGAAAAAAAAACAGCTTTGGAGGATGCTTTACATTGTTCTTGGAATTTTTCACCAAATTTGAAATTACATAGAGATAATATAATGTACTGGTAATACTATTTATTTATAAAACGACTCTGAGCCTATAGAGAAGACATTATTAAAATAAATGTTAATAAAAATTAGGAAGGAGAATTACTTGCTCAATATTTTGTTAACCACACTTTAGTTCTAATATAAAGTAAATGTCAGATTTCATAACTATAATCAAAGACATACTTGTTAAATGTATAATACATGTTTCTATGAATTATCACACATCTGGTAAATCAAGAAAAATATATGAAATACTACTCTTTCAATAATTTTTAATAAACAATAATCTCTACAATATTAACAAAACATGCCTATTAAACATAAAACCTACTTTGGTTTTTTTCCTTTAAAATTATTATGCCTTCAAACAGCAGCCAAGCAATTATTGATAATCACAACATCATTATATTCATGATTGTATTTTGTCACAGTAAAATCAGAGTTTAAGATTTGTGTGACCAATTGTTATTATTCCAATTTGGTTGCTGAGAAAAATGAATTATTAATACAAACTTAAAATATCTTTTTTCAGATACTTAAGAATCTCTTCCCCATATTTAGAACAAATCAGCACTTATCACCTTGAAGATTATATGAAATAATAAGCAATTTTTATATTATTTGAATAATTGCCTTATTATGCAATATTTTGTCATGCTTTTTTTCATAGATAACAATTTTTAAAATATTTAGATCACCAGACAGGCAACAAAATGACCACTAAACAACCTGAATGATGTGTTCATTCAAATGAGGTACAGTTAGCAAGAAAGTTTGGTCTTTTTAGTTCATGTTTTCAATTTCCTGAAAAGAAAATGTGATTATGTCTGATATACAAAAACACCTGAGTTCTGTATACATGTTTATTTCAAGATTAAGTGTATGTGTGAAGTTATTTAGATACTACCATTGCCTTGTGCATTCTACCAAAAATTATAACTAATGGTCATGCAACAATTTACTTTTAATAATATATTCTGCCCCATTCTTTTGAAAATTTAAGACTAATATTGGTCAAGGGGATTTTACAATCCCAAATCCTTGCTATTAGTTCATTCTGTTTTGAAACCATGTATTGTAAACAAATATGAGGTCCTTATTTAAAGAATATTTCCAATATGAACTCTGACAAATAGTTTGTATTACACTAAGAATCCATGTTCAGTTACAAAGTGGATTTCTGTGGTAGGCAAAATTAGAACTAGACTATGTTATTAGCTCTTCTCCAAAGAATTGATAAAATTCAGACCACAGTTAAGCATGTGGTGGAAGGTTACCAGTTCCTAGCAAGGAAATGTGAGCCAAAGTGATACAGTTTCTTTCCTGAATTGTCCCCAAGATAACATACACATTTATCAATTTATCCTTGGTTTTAATTACAGGAGGCAGAAGACTAAAGGCATGGTATCAAAATTCTGTATCTTCACAAAGCCAACAAATGGGAGGAGTTTTCTTTCATAATTCATATGTTGAAGAAGAGAGATCTAGGAGAATTCTCACTCATTGAATAAAACTAACCTTCAACAACATTAATCCACAGAAATTAGGTCCTTTTCATTCTAAGAGCTCACCTATTTGACTAACATAATATTTTACTAAATAATAAGTTATCTAAATACAAGTAATTATTCATTATTTATCTAGAAGTAGGTTTGGTTTTCTAAGTTTTATATAAAAAAATCCAAAACACGATATAAAATCATTTTCAGTCTATACTAATATAAGCTGTTTAATTGTAGTGCCTCAATTTTATATTAAGGAAAGCATGAATATTTAAGTTCAAAAGGCTAAATAATATTTCTAGATATAAAATAACAATTTAAGTATATAAGAATTGCTATAAGAGTTGACACCTCCTTAATTAATTGACTCTCACGAGAATGATCTAAGATGTCTTTTCTGAATGGCAGACATAGTATGAGCAAGGTAATTTACAGAGAGAAGAGTCTGGTCGGATCATAGTACCAGAAAGATGAGTTCACCATGGTGCCTCAGCACACAATCAAGTAGCAATCATGATAACAGGAGGGGGAACATGAGAGTTCACAACTCACACACAAGATAAACACATATGGAGAGGAAACTCGATCTCAGACAGTCGAGACAAAACTTGATCTCAGTCTGCAACCCTATCGGTGGAACAACATTATGAACTAACCAGTACCCCAGAGCTCTTGACTCTAGCTGCATATGTATCAAAAGATGGCCTAGTCGGCCATCACTGGAAAGAGAGGCCCATTGGTCAGGAAAACTTTATATGCCCCAGTACAGGGAAAGCCAGGGCCAAAAAATGGGAATGGTGGGTAGGGGAGTGGGGGGGGGGGGCTTTGAGATAGCATTGGAAATGTAATTGAGGAAAATACGTAATAAAAAAAATTTTTTTAAAAAACTTGTTTTTTTTTCCATTTTTTATTAGGTATTTAGCTCGTTTACATTTCCAATGCTATACCAAAAGTACCCCATACCCACCCACCCCCACTCCCCTACCCACCCACTCCCCCTTTTTGGCCCTGGCGTTCCCCTGTACTGGGGCATATAAAGTTTGCAAGTCCAATGGGCCTCTCTTTCCAGTGATGGCCGACTAGGCCATCTTTTGATACATATGCAGCTAGAGTCAAGAGCTTCGGGGTACTGGTTAGTTCATAATGTTGTTCCACCTATAGGGTTGCAGATCCCTTTAGCTCCTTGGCTACTTTCTCTAGCTCCTCCATTGGGAGCCCTGTGATCCATCCATTAGCTGACTGTGAGCATCCACTTCTGTGTTTGCTAGGCCCGGGCATAGTCTCACAAGAGACAGCTACATCTGGGTCCTTTCAATAAAATCTTGCTAGTGTATGCAATGGTGTCAGCGTTTGGATGCTGATTATGGGGTGGATCCCTGGATATGGCAGTCTCTACATGGTCCATCCTTTCATCTCAGCTCCAAACTTTGTCTCTGTAACTCCTTCCATGGGTGTTTTGTTCCCAATTCTAAGGAGGGGCGTAGTGTCCACACTTCAGTCTTCATTCTTCTTGAGTTTCATGTGTTTAGCAAATTGTATCTTATATCTTGGGTATCCTAGGTTTGGGGCTAATATCCACTTATCAGTGAGTGCATATTGTGTGAGTTCCTTTGTGAATGTGTTACCTCACTCAGGATGATGCCCTCCAGGTCCATCCATTTGGCTAGGAATTTCATAAATTCATTCTTTTTAATCGCTGAGTAGTACTCCATTGTGTAGATGTACCACATTTTCTGTATCCATTCCTCTGTTGAGGGGCATCTGGGTTCTTTCCAGCTTCCGGCTATTATAAATAAGGCTGCTATGAACATAGTGGAGCATGTGTCCTTCTTACCAGTTGGGGCATCTTCTGGTTATATGCCCAGGAGAGGTATTGCTGGATCCTCCGGTAGTACTATGTCCAATTTTCTGAGGAACCGCCAGACTGATTTCCAGAGTGGTTGTACAAGCCTGCAATCCCACCAACAATGGAGGAGTGTTCCTCTTTCTCCACATCCACGCCAGCATCTGCTGTCACCTGAATTTTTGATCTTAGCCATTCTGACTGGTGTGAGGTGGAATCTCAGGGTTGTTTTGATTTGCATTTCCCTGATGATTAAGGATGTTGAACATTTTTTCAGGTGGAAACATAACTTGTGGAGTCCTTCCTGCTAGTGGAACTTTTCCACTATTCAAATGTAGAAAGGGAGATACCTATTATCTCCAATCCCCTGATCTATGTCAGGACAAACCTTTCAGGCAACACTAAATTTTATTGTGCTCTTTATATCCTTTTAAATGATTATTCATTTATTTATTTATTTATTTATGGTTGGATATTTTCTTTATTTACATTTAAAATGTTTTCCTCTTTGCAGGTCTCCCCTTTGGAAACCTTCTATCCCATCCTCCTTCACCCTGCCTCTATGAGGGTGCTCCCCTACCCACCCACTCCCATCCCCCCTTACTGGAATTCCCCTACACTGGGGCATCGAACACCCTCAGGCCCAAGGGCCTCTCCTCCCACTGATGCCAACAAGGCCATTTTCTGCCACATATGTGGCCAGTGCCATGGATTGCTCCATGTGTAAATTGTACATTTTGTCTTTCATTCTGCCCACATGCTCTATTTCATTGTTGACCATTATAAGATATGAGAGTCCTTAGCAGTACCAACTTCACAGATTCAGTATTATATCCCTTTGAAATTTCCTCGAACACAAAGCTAGTCCTTTTTTTTTTTTTTTTTTTTTTTTTTTGGAATTTATCCCCAGGTAAGTTCTCAGGAGGTGGACAGAAAAAGATCACATTCTTTTCAAAATAGCATAGGAAAGGCCTATATCAGAGTTCAGGGGCTAATGTTGGTCCATTCTGCAAACTCTTGATTTAGGCTCCATTTTCTGCCCTATTGCCAACTCGATTGCCTTTGAGGGTCATATTGCAATGGCACATTAAGCTTCTTATAGCATTTAACCATGTTTCCAAGTCAATATTTCAGATACAGTCATATTTCCTCAAAACAAAACAAGACAAAATCATACAAATAAACGTGGTAACTTTTTTTTCCTACTGTTAGGTTGTACAAACACTTTTATTAACAATTTCTTAGTTGTTATGACAAAGCAGTAGGATCAAGGCAGCTTATAGAAGAAAGAGTTTATTTGGGCTTATCTGTCAGGCAAAAGGAGAGTCTACCATGGTGAGGAGGTATTGCATGGAGTAGTGGACATGGCAGCAGAAACAGCGAGCTATGAGCTCATATCTCAAACACAAGCACAAATCAGAGACTAGGAGTTGGGGAGATGGAAAGAACTTCAAGTATTTAAACTTGCAGCACTTACCCTCAATAATAGACTTCTTCCAAAAAAAGATCACTTCCAGTTTTAGCTCTTAAACCTCTGCAAACACTGCCAGCAAGTGGGAAAGAAGTGTTTAAATATCTGAAACTATGGGGGACAGTTCTCATTCAAGTTACCATAGTTTCTTACAGGGATGCTTTATTTATCACTCTACCATCTTCCCTATGAAGCCCAGGCTCACAGAGCCAGGAATGACACAGTCTTTAGTGATCTGAGCATTCCTGAGTCAGTTACCAATCAAGAAAATATCTCACAGGTCATAGTGATGGAAGCACTTCCTCAGTTCAGATTCCCTCTTCCCACTGTGTGAACTTGATACACAACTGCAACCAGCACTGTCTTATAGAGAACATATTTCCTAGGAATCCTTCCTCAGCCTATCACCTAGGGGATTATTGATCTTTAATAACACGGGGATGGTTTCTGTAAAGTTATGTGAAAACAGTCCCCCTTGTCTCCTTAACCCAAACCCATTCTATCTTCCCATGGCACTGCCATAGTCCATACTGTTCTCACGGATCTTAGCCTTGTTCCTCTAAGTTACTTCTGGCTTGTCCCCTCTAAACGATAGCAAACTTTATATTGTATAATTACTGAATGAATAGCTTATTTCCCCCTAATCGAAGGAAACAGGATCCTAAGTTCATTCTTCCGCATGTGCTTTAAAATAATACTGAAGCAAGCACAAGCTAGCAGAAATGTCCAATGCCATGAGCAGCAATGATACATCTTAGCTTTTATCCCCCATGCTCAATGCTGTGAGGTCATGGTTTATAATCTAATACAGGGGACAAAATGAGAGCAATTAGAAAGCTGGCCTCAGCTGCCAGTTCCAACAATCAATGGTCCCACTCACCTCACTCAAAATGCTGCTTCAGCCTGGCTAGGGAAGAATGGTGATCTCACTGTACCTTTAAGGATTCACAGAAAACAGTGCCGTCGACTGAATCAATAAATCAATAGGGATGAGCACATCATTCAGCTGGTTCCAAGCTTAAATCTGTCTCCTATTAATGTTTTAAGAATTGAATGTGAAGTTTATGAATACAGGTTATATGTCAAATGCAGCTTTAAGAGAAGGGCTTCTAGAGATTTTCTTCTTTGAGATTTGCAGAAAATCAGTAAGAGACAGTCCTTTCTCAGTTATTTTATTAGGGAAGGGGGAAGAGATATAGAAATGGGAGAGAGAAAGGAAAAATGTATCTTGATGAATAAAACTTCAAAATGTCTTTGAGATTAAATGAAAAGAATTGTGTCTTTCAATTAAGAATTAATTCACTTTGATGCATAGAAGTTATTGAAGTTATTCATTCTCATTCAATTTCACTTTAAGACTAACATTAGTTTTCTATTGCTACTCTTTCTATATTTACAATATTTATTAGCTATTTAACCCTATTATATCCAATTATTTGAACATTAAGTTCACTGTTTTTTTAAAAATATTTTCAGTATTTGTGATGGAAGGGATTTGGCTTCTTGGATGAAAAACTCCAAAGTATAAGAGGGTAATATATTTGAATAAAATGTAAAATAAATAAATAAATAAATAAATAAGATGCTACTCTTGTTTTGTTTCTAGGTTAAAAATAAACAAAAGAAATAACTTAAGTTTTATATTTATTTTTCAAATTTTCCAGAAATTGTGTGTCGGGAGCCATAATGGGACAAGCTAATAACTAGCAATAACAAGCTAATACTGAAGTGGCCTGCCTCAGATTATTATATAATCTGCAACAGGTGAGCCTAAATTAAGCAAGGCTTTGAGGAACTAATTTTAGGAAAGATTACTGCTATTAATATGCTTTTCCTGTTATTTTTAAACATATATAAGAATCACTAAGTAGAAGTACACCCCCTTTGAAGTAGATCTCTGCAGATCCATGAATATGTACTATCTTGTAGTGATGCTATATAGACAAATGGATGATTCAAGCTTAATGATGATCCTATAAGAATGCCTAAAATTATATCTGTGATTACTAAGCTCTTTTATAATGGGACTGCTATTAAGTCCTTTTCTGGTAGTCAAAGCTGCAATAAGGGCTCTGCCAGTCTCCTAAGTGACACCAGTTAATTGCTCTTAGATGGTAACCAGACTTTCTCCTACTCAGAGAACATTCCAAAAGGTTGTAAAACAATTAACCAAAGGTTATTAAAATACAACTAACAATTTATTATAGGTGCTAGGACAGAAGATAAAATACTGACTGGGTTTATCTATACAAAACTTCACTAATAACTTAGTTATGGTTTTAAACCTTCAGTGAACCTGTGGAGCTGAGACAGGTGATGGATGTTTAGTCAGATAATTACTCCTAATGGATATGCATGTAAACATTCACCGTTGTAAACTTCTATTTCAATTTATGATTTGATTTTTTGTGTGAACTTGCGATGAACTTTGTAACACGTGATCATGTATTCCTAGTGATGTTTAAGAGCGGAGGACAGAGAAGAGTCAGAACTGAAGGACTAGGGTGAAAGGAACGGAGGTGAAAAGAACTGAGCTGAGAGTGGAACTGACCTGAGGAGAAGTTTTTAGACAGAGCATTTTTTAGATTAGAAGGAGAATGCAGAGTGGAGTAACTTTGAAATTATAGGTAACATAAGATACTAAGACAGCATTGTGCAGAATGCAGAGGGAAAGAAGAAAAAAAGATGTCGCAGAGAACAGAAGGAGCAGGCAGGCTTCTCCTTACCATGGGACAGAAGAGGGACAAGGCAGGCTTCATCTTATTAAAAGAAACAAAGCTTTTTTTTTTTTTTTCTTACAAACATGGGTTTAATTCATTTACAATTAAAAAGGTAGAAGCTTTTTCTTTCTCTATGTAATAAAGATTGGAGTGCATTTTTTCATCCAGAATGAGTGAGTTCTTTCTGCACCAGTGCTTGGTCTTTTGCTCCTTATGCATATGTAAGTATTGGTGTGTATATGAGTATGTAAATGGGAGAATGTATGTGTGTATGTGTGTGTGCGTGTGCGTGTGCGTGTGTGTGTGTGTGTGTGTGTGTGTGTGTGTGTGTGCGTGTGTGTGTGTAAGTATGTAATTGTGAGAATGCATGCAAGCTGGGCCCAACTGGGTTTGAATGAAAATGAATAAATGAGCATGAAAGAAGCTGAATATGAATTTATTTGAGATTATACATATTTGCTTATGTAAAAGTTTTTTCTTCTGCAAGTGTTATTCTCTTCTCCTGGTTCAATAGAAGTTTATTGCTCTAAACTTCCTCCTAGCCCAACAAGCAAGAGGCAGCTGGACAATAGGGAGAAGGCTCTAGCAATTATTCCTTTATTTAATCTCCAGCTGTTTTAGGATGAGATGCTAAGTGCCAGAGACTGCAGCTTTCTGGCCTCACAGGATCACAGACGGCAGGTCAGCTACAATAGCATAGTAACTTAGACTTAGAAAAGTAAACTGCCTTATTAGACAGCAGCCTTATTTCTTGTAAGACTAAGTCTTACCAGAGAAATTTGTAAGACAAAGTCTTACCCTCCTTCTATGCTCTTCCTCCTCAAGAAGAACTGAATAGAAAGAAGAATGACCACACACTAGGGCTGGCCCCAACAATTGTGACTTAAACATCTAATGGAATTGATTTGTGATCCTCTCTATCTCACTTTCTTTTACCTATCATCCTTGTTCTGATTTTTAAAATGTGACTTACTTGAGAAATATCTTCAACTATCCTCATTTTTTCATTCAATTATTGATTTTTCAATGTCTTTTGTATACATACATACATACATACACATACAGAAGTCCCATAGGGCTCTGAAGGATTCGTTACTGATGTGTATATGTGTACGTACATGTGTATATGTATACATATAAATATATAAAAATAATGTATTATCCATAATTTACAAATAATCAATATGTAAAATACATTATATATTATTATTAATACACATACACACATATATATGTATTAATATATATTAATAAAGGAGTCTTGCCAGAAATACTGTGAAGTACACACACACACACAAATTCTCTCCCTCTCCCTCTCTCTCTCTATCTCTCTCTCTCTCTCTCTCTCTCTCTCTGTGTGTGTGTGTGTGTGTGTGTGTGTGTGTGTGTGTAATAATCCCATACTGATTCCTCAGGGGAAACTAAACTTTCTAGTGTGGAACTGAAGAGTTATCACAAACACTTGATTTTTACCAGTTAGTGAGGTATCTTAGTAAAACAAATAAGTTAGGTTGAAAGAAGAAAGGCAGTTAGCATCCTAATTTCAGCACTTTTTGAGTAAGTATATTCTTCTTTTATATAATGACAAATTAGCTATTACCTCTTAAGTGTACATGTAAATAATAGAACTCAAGATGAATACATAAGGAAAACCAGAAAAAAATCACCAATTATTCCACAGGTTAGATATACATGGGAAGTCAAAAACATACTTATGATTTAGAAGAGCAAGGGAATCTTCATTATAAAATTTACACTGAAATCATCTTAGTTCTTTATAGAATTAAAATTGATTGTCATCATCATTTGAAGATAAATACTCCATATCTAGTGGTAAAACAGTTTCCCTCTGTTTAGTTATAACACACACTAAAGAGGAAGGACTTCCAATGCTTCTAAGTTACATGAATTCTACTGAAAGGTATTACTCTATATTCCCGAGAAAAAGGCTCTGGGGTAGCATTAAAGACATTGACTGAACAATAAACACCTCTCCCTGGACAAGATCACATGATTTCAGTTACTCCATATTACTAAAGATAATGTTTTAAAAATTCTTGCTAAAAGAGTGGCAATAAATATAGAGAATTATCAATTATATCCAAATAATTATAACTTGAAATAAGCATATAAGCTATGAAATAATACCATAAATGAAATCTATGCATACATTAAGGAGATGTTGTAATATTGAGATGTAACTTTGCCTAATATGTTCATTAAATTAACTATTGAAGTCCCTGTTTATTTTCTAATGAAAGTCACTATGAAGCGATATCATTACTCATTTATTTCACTAAAATCATTTTCTTTCTATTGGATAAGGTATAAAGAAACCTCTTGAGAAGATTATAATGAATTTATATTGGCAAATTTCATACTCCATAAATATTTTAGCGAGAAATTAAGATGAAGAGCAATAAAAATCAGAGTGTATATATTATTTAGCTTGTGTATATCATCTCTCTCCATCTCCCCTCTCTTTCCCTACAAACACATGAGTGCACATACGCACATGTGCAAACACACACACACAGATTTCTTTTCTTCTCATCTTTTTTATGCATCCTTTCTGGCTATCATGAAGTAAACAGCTGTGACCCACAACATTCTCCCCATATAAGTATTTATTCTTGCTTTGTGCAGCAAACCAATAAAGTTGGCTCACCAGAAATCAATGAAGCCATGAACCAATTCAAACCTTAAAATGTTTCAGTAAATGTTTTGCGGTATCATCAGCCTTATCATCAAACAAAATACTATTACAAAATTAAAAAAAAAAGACAGATAAAAAATTGAACCAGTAATGGACATCTACTGTCCCACACAATGTATGCTTCTGTAATTATAAAAGGAAAGTTGGTTAAAAGCCACTGACAGGTGCTAGACGATCTCAGCATATTTACTTTTCGCAGGTGCACAGACACAAACATGAATGACAAGCAGAACCCTGCCTCTGAGACATCTTGATTTTGAAATACTATTTCATGAAATACAAACCATTTCATATTTCATTGTCAATTCTATCAAACTCAGGAACTTGATTTGATAATTTCAGGTGTAAAATATTATTTTTTTACTCTTTTTAGAATGACTGTTATTACTGTTGATGTATATTCACAAGCCACTGTGAACATAACTGATGTACACAACTCAATAAGGGTAGCTTTGCTTTTGTTCCATACAATTGAGTCCATACTTCTACAGCTTCACTTGCTTGTATTGAACATCCAAAGTGAGAAAATATGACATGGTGACGGAGAAAAACATTTGTATCACAGAAGACAAAATTCAGAAAGCAGAGCAGAAACTAGGGGAGATATAACTTTCAAAAGACAGACTTTATTGATCTATTACTGCCCTGTGGTTCCTAATTCCTAAAGAATACGCATCTTCCCCAAATAGTGCCACCAGATAAGGAAAAGTAGTCAAACCAATTCAAATTACAACCACAAACTCAAGGTCATCGCCTAATAGAAAGTGCATTTAGTCCATTTTAAGTGCATTTTAGTCCTCATAGTCTGAATATGAAAGTCGTTCAAAAGGGCAGAGTTAAAATTCCTTTGAGACTCAAAGAAATCCTTAGCTGGGAGGCTGTATAAAATCAGAAGGAAAGTTGCATAAGACCATTACAGAATTGCACAGGATATTTCCATTGCAGAGGGAAAGAATGTGAACTTAGCAAGGTGAACTGGGAGAGAGAGAGAGAGAGAGGGAGAGAGAGAGAAATTTTTAATTCTATAGCTAATCTTGCTTTTAGGGAGTATGGTTGCATCATCTACTCTCTGACAGATCATCCCAAGCCTTGTGTCCATGACACTGGCAGCAGCAGCAGCATAAATGTCTTCTGTTTGGACTGTTTCCACTAATTGATTTCAGGTTGACTCCAGTTCCTGGCATTTCCAAAAGCCTGAGATTTGATAGCTACTTAGGCATCTCCAATATATTTTCACACATCAATCAGCCTACCATTGGCTCACTGCAACTAGTGTTAACCTCTTACACATCACCTGGTCTCCTAGGACGTCCTTGTCCTCAGGATTCAAGGATTCATGCTTCTAAGTACCTGGCCTCTGATTCTAGAAAAATACTTTCCTAGATAGTCCTTAAGGAGTAGTGAATACTGGGACATTTTCTTCATATGACGTATCTGAAGCCTATAATGGGTTTGGCTTCAAATTCTTGAAATAAAATGTTGGAGATATTTCAGATGCTTTTTTTTATGTTATTATTATGATTCATAGAAATTTAACACTTATCTAAAATCTTAATAATATTGCTCCTTTAAAGTATTATTTGAGATTCATATCTATCCTGTGTTTTCTTCTAATATTGTTCTTTTGTTGCTTTTTAACAGTGGGGATATATCAGAATTTAAATTAAAATAAAACTGTAATTATGTACATTGTAAATGTATTTCCCAACAACATTTTAGAACAAAATGTATGCAGAACACCAAACAAGAGTTAAAGTAATAGATATGCTTATGCAACTAGTCCTTCAAACTTATTACAGTTCCTGAGTGTATTAAAAGGAAAAAAATCTAAGCCAGTTTTACATTGTTCACTCATCTTATTTCCTTTCCATCCGTTTATTAGTTTTCTCTCCCCATGTGAGATCATCTTTTGTTAAATTGGTCAGATTAATCTATGGTTTCTGTATTATTCAGCATTCTCGAGAGGAACAGAAAGAAAAAAATTAGATGATACATAAAGGGTGAGCTGGGGATAAATGGATTGGCTACCAATGACGTGGCTCCCATGATGTCAGTGGTTGAAAAGCCTTGACTTAGCGTACCTCGTGGTGTGGTTCTAGTCTGATCCAGGAGACTCAGTAATGCAGCTACAGTCTGACTGAGAGTCTGACACTAGATATAAATATCAGCTCAGAAACTATATACTGCGATATATACTTATATACAAAAGGTGAGTAAAGCACACACAGATATACACACATACACCTATACATTTATATATCATTTTTAAAATTTTTAATCTTTTTTTTCTTATTCAGCCTTTTCTTGTCTCTTGGCTTTCAACAGAGTGAAAGAAGACTTTCCATATTCAATAAGATAATGTACTTTTATGAGATTGCAGATTTACATGGAAATCTCTTCCAAATAATGAATACTCTCACACTCAACAAATATATCCTTAACCAAACACCAGCACCCTGTGGACAAGCCATGTAAAAAGGACTAACCATCATACTTTACACAAATAATGAGGCTTGCGTTTTCCTGGAAGAACACTGAATAACAAAACTCAAGCCATCCTGGCAGGTATTTAATTTAATGGCATTTGTGCACTCAGGTACTTGGTATTCATTCAGTGGGAAAAATGATAAACTGTATAATATATAGCTAAATTAAGCATGATATTGTCTATCTCTACATAACAGAATTCCACAGTATAAATATCCTGAATTCTCTTAAAAATAGGTTATGATAATTATAATTACTTTATTACCTCTTTCTAAAAACATACCTAACTTAGTATTAAATTCCACATGACATATCAATGAATACTTAGCACCTATTCTGATCCCTGACATTGTTATGATATTTACATATTTTGCCTAGATGAAGAAATGGCTTTCAAGAGACTTGTATATTGTTACAAATTTTCTCTAATGAAATACATAAAACAGCTCATCATATTTTGATGAGTTTGCAGTTTTGCCAAGGCATGGGCTCATTCTTTGCTTTGAATATTATCTTCTCCCATGTCCAATTTTAGAAAACTTCTTGGGGAAAGGATAGTAAACAATTTGGTCTTGATCAGTGTACTTTTCTTTCCCACTTAGGAGTCACTTAATTCTAAACATCAAGAGATTGTATGTGCATGTGTTTGTGTGTGTGTGTGTGTGTATGTGTACATGCATGACTGTGCATGTGCATCGTGTGTGTGTGTGTGTGTGTTGTACATACATGAGTGTGCATGTGCACTGTGTGTGTGTGTGTGTGTGTGTGTGTGCGTGTGTGTGTCTAATACATCACCCAAACTCTGGTAACAGCAGTTTAGTATGCATTATATTTCAGTCTTATGACTGATTCAAACCTATTTAACGACACATGAGAAAGTTACATGGCTTAGTGGTAAATCAACATTTCTAGACAAGGAAATAAATTCTAGGGTTGAGAAGCTTTGTCAGCTCCTACACAACTTGGATTGCAATAGGGCGTCGGAGTGCCTTGTCAGCAATAAGTCTGACCTAGCCCACTCAATTGTGACTTCTTCCTCTGCTAAGCTAGATGAAGGAAACAATCATACCAGGTAAGATAATATTTGCAACTAGAAATTAAATCACCAGCTATTGCATAGGAGCCTGGAATGGAGAAATACCACTCATGAAATAGAGGGGTCTGTAGGAAATGAAGAGGAGGTCAGAGGAGGCTGCACGTCAGGAGGCTCTCTGTTATTAGTTTGAAGAGTGGTGGCACGCATCTTGCTGCTGCCAGAATGTGAAATAATGTGCACTTCAGAAGATTCGGCAGCACATAGTGCTTCAAGACTGATTTCTTCTATTCACTGGAAGAACTGCAACCAGAACAAATATCTTCAGAAAGTGATTTTTAGGTGTTACACGTCAGGAGTGAGTTACAGCTCTAGATATATGAAAAAAGGTGAACTAAATCGCCATAATAAAACTCCTTCCAACATAAAAGGCTAAATGTATAACTGTTAAACTTAAATCATTTACATTCCACTTTAAGTTAAAAACACTACTTAAGCTCTTAGTTTTAGGATTCTATTTCACACAGAGGAGAATTCCCTATGAATAAGCATCAATGGGCATACTTAAAATATAATGTTAAAGGATGGTGACTAAATTGATTGATACTTTTCTTAATTTTACATTAATGGATATAGATGAATTTTAAATATTTTTTGCCCTTTGATAGCAGATGGCATTTTTGTTTTATTAAGCACCATCATGTAGACTTTCAGGAGTCTGTGAGTTTTAGCTGTAGTTAAAATTAACAGTTGTTTCAGCTGCCTTAAAATGTATTTCAGGACTCTTCTCCATACCTATGGCTTTTGTATGGTTTTGCTTAATTTTTCTCCATTCTGTTTTATTTCTCTACCTGTCTAACTTATGAAGCACCATGGAAAAAGTCTCTGTGCATTTCCTCCTTCTCCATGATGAAAGCATGGATTGATGACAGGGTAGAAAAACAGCATATGAAACAAAATGGATTTGGAGAAATTTGAAGTTTTGTTCAGATTTGCCAATGAAAAAGATCAGCACACAATCGAAGCAATTTCTAAAAGACCTTTAGGTGTTGGTAATGTTGTTATGAAATACGCTTCTTGAAACATCTCACAGTTGGACTGTTGTTTTTTTCAATTGTGTTCTGCACGTGGATTTTATGTGCACAGACTTAGGTTACAAAACTCCATCCTCAAACGGGCAGAGGATATGTATGCTTCACATTTATGAAATAAAAGATGAATTCCTTAGCAGACAAAGTCATATTATGAAATTTCCCATTGGAATCAAGGTTAGAAACCTATGAACTTATGGTCTTCTTGAAAATTTTGAATGCATAAGAAGAATCATTTCAGAACCCCTGTTTTAACTATTTATTTTATTTTATTTTATTTTATTTTATGAAAGCTGTATTTGTCATATGTATGTAGACATGTTTGTGTGGAGGTAAGACACCTATATGAAAGTGTGTACAGAGACCAGAAAGGAGGCCGTGGAACTAGATCCCTGCAGGTTCAGGGTCTCTTCAGCAGCAGGAAGTGCTCTTACCTGCTGATTCATACTCTAGCCCCAAAGTTCTGATTCTATAGATCATTTGCTGACTCATGAAACACTGTATTTGTAGAAGCACCTGAAGTGTGATATAGATGATAAATGATGTCCATCAATAATTTCTGATAGACATTAATAAATGTAGCTGACATACAGATATTTCTACAAATGTATGTGGAAATTAGAAACCAATAATCTAAATTTAAGAGCAATATAGGTCATAATATATTTAGTCATTCAGTCTTGCCTTTTAAATTTTCAACCAATATTGCTACAATTGCACCTGGCCTTCCTGTCCATTGTCCCAGGTCTTTCCAATTCTTCTATTTTTATTTTTATTAGATATTTTATTTATTTACATTTCGAATGTTATCCCCTTTCCTGGTTTCCCTTCTGAAAAACCTCTATCTTCTCCCCCTAACCCTGCTCACCAACCCACGCACTCCTGCTTCCTGGCCCTGGAAGTGCCCTATGATGGGGCCTAAAACCTTCAAGTTTTATATCATGGTTATTATCCTTAATATCGTTTAGCTAATATCACACAGGAAACACTAAAATTTCTCATAGAAATTTATCACAGTATTATAAAGAAAAATAAAGTGCACCCCAGATTCCATACTCTCCTATTATCTCCCATAATTTTTCCTTTCTAATTTCATGGACTACTTTCAAATCACCGTGAATGCAGTTACTGCTGTCAGTGTGTGCTTGAGTACAGAGCCATCCACAAGAATATGGACAGCCTATCATGGATTGTATCTATGGGACACTGAGTTTTCTTTGCATATCACCTTCAAGTGTAGCTTCATATGCCCCTCCTCTGTTTCTGCTGAAATTCTGGCTGGCTTGATCTTGTGCAAGTCTTGTGTATGTGTGTGTGTGTGTATGTGGGAGGGTATACACATTGCATTGACAACTTTACATTCAAGCAGGAAAACACATCAAGCAATTATTTGTACTCATGCTGTGAGAGTATCTATGTGGAATAATATGAGAACTAATACAATATTCATATGTTTTCACCTATTTTTAAAAGTATGTTTATACTGTGTCCTGGATTTCCAGACAGTGAAGCATGTCTCATTTATTATAGTTTAGAAGTTGTAACTTTGGCAAGCTCTTTCTGATTCTTTTCTTTAACTTGGTTATGACAAGAGATATCCAGAAATGTCATGAAGTTGCAAGCTATGTTCAGAATGCTTTCTTTGTTCATGGTGTGGACAAAACCATCTGTTCACTTCAGAGCACCAGAGATGACTTGCGGAGATTGCAAGCTTGTCAGCACCTGGAAGATGGGGCTCTGCATAAATCATTATCTTGTCTTGAGTCTCGTAAGCACTGAACCCTTTTAGTCTGCATTTCTGGCTGTGCTTGGCACACACTGGGGGGAACAGTAACAGAGTCAAGGAGAGTTGCTTATTAAATTACTCATCTCACATTTACACAACAGCTGCTAAACCAAACTGGCGAAAATATCTTCGTAGCTATCCACAGCATATGTTTGCATACAGATGCTCACTCTGAGCAATTCAAAGGCTTTGGAGATTGATAAATGTTCAGCTTTTAGACACAAAAACAGTGGCTAAATGGTTATATCAATATGCTTAGCATGTCTTGCTACTCTTTGCTGAAAATAAGTGGTGGGAAACTTCCATGAGCTTCTTTATTAGCAATGGCATGTAGGGAAGCTAATCAATAATATATATTTTAAGTGGTGCATCCTCTTAATTTTTACTAGTTTTGTTAATAAAAACCTTTTAAACATTTTGCAGATAAAACCATACTGTGGGGCATTGTGTTCTGCATGAGTGTGTGTTTGATTGTGTTCTGCATGAGTGTGTGTTTGATTGTGTTCCTGCATACACAGGTATACAGGTGCATGAGTGAGGGAGGCATAATTAAGTGTGATTCAAGCACTGTATACTCCATCCATTTTGAAACAGAGCTTATGACTAACTGGGAGCGTACTCAAGATGATAGACTCGTTAGCCAAGGGTCCTCAGGCATGTGCTTAACTCTACGTCCCCTGCATTAGGTTTGTATGTGCACACCACCAATTCCATGCTGTTATTATGTTGGTTCTTGGAATCGGTCTTAGGTCATATTACTAGGAATGCATGTACTTTAATGACCATGACATTTCTCCAAGCCAAGGCTATATGCTCTATATCCAGCAGAACATGCTGGTATATGAATCCTTAACACAATTTGGTTATTAATATGCTTAATACAATTAATTTGCTTAATGATATCGTTATTAACTTTTTAGAGTGGTAGAGAGATGAAACATCTTATAATTAATTACAAAACACTACTCAGATGAGTGACTGATTTGGGGGAGGGGGCTTTACTCTAACTCAATCCGTTAGTGGATTTCAGTTACAACATGAGGAGTATTAAATAAAATGAAATAAGTTGTGCTTCTCTTTGAACTTTTGTTTTTCTATTGGTTTATTGATATCATAAAAAATTGATCAGATTCAGAAGAAAGGCGGTTTGAGTTTGCATTTCATGTCTCAGTGCATCTATAATAAAGACTAACTGCAGTTGATGTATGTCCCCATTTTTAGTACTTATATATTAAAAAAATATTTAGAAATACACAATTCACCAGTTTTACAGAAAGTGTCTGTCCTCAAGTATACAGCTATGTATAGAGAAGGATCACACTTCTTCATTTTGTCACTGTATTCCTACTGTCAGAGGCTTTTAGTCCTATAAGTTAGGGAATGGTACTGCAATATATCAGAATATATCTTTCTCTCTTTAAATACACCTTACTCCATTCATTACTGTATCTTAAAATTAGTAATTTCCCATTTTTCTCAAAACTACTTGATCTACCCATAACTCTAGCAGATTTTCAAACATATAGATGACACCAATTTATAAACACATATATTTGCAAATAAAATCTTTTAGAAAATATAATACTTGCAGTCTCAGTACTTGTATTTTCATAGAATCTAGTTATTAATAGGTAGATAGTGGCATTGCTTAGTGGCATTTTGCATGTTTTATCTATATGCTACACATCATTGGTTTTTATTGAATACTTGGTTTTTTTGATGATTAGTAAGTAGAAATTATTTCTAAAATTTTAAATTAATATGGGTTCCTTTTGGTAAGAGATTGAATTAAACACACTTTTCTACTTATTTTTGCTTTTTAAAAATTTTAATCTTTTTTTTTCCAATCCAGATTTTATCCCTCGAGTTGGTCCACCCTCTGACTGTTCCACATCCCATACCTCCTCTTCCCATATCCACAAGGATATCCTCATCTCCCATTCCCATCCCAGCAGACCTACCCACTCCATGGAGCCTCCAGTCTCTTGAGAGTTAGGTGCATCTTCTCTGACTGAACCCAGACCTGGAAGTCCACTGCTGTATATGCGTTGGGGGCCTCATATCAGCTGGTGTGTGCTGCCTGGTTGGTGGCCCAATGTCTGAGATTTCGGTGGTCTAGGTTAATTGAGTCTGCTCATCCTCCTATAGCGTCTCCCTCTTCCTCAGCTTCTTCCAGCTTTTCCCTAATTCAACCGTAGAGGTCAGCAGCTTCTGTCGATTGGTTGGGTGTAAATATCTGTATATGATACTTTCAGGTGCTTGTTGGGCCTTTCAGATTTTCCTGGCATCTGGTGCCCTTGGTTAACTTTCTCATTCCAACTGCTTATACATAACTTATAAAAATTTCAATAAAAATTATGTGACCTTTAATAAAGCATATTTTAATTTTTCCTCCAATAATTTAACTTTTATTTGTTTTATAGTGTGAACACTAGTACAATTTGGAAAGTGATAATAACAGTATGTAATGTCAAATTTCCAAGGATTTTTTATAATATTTTTAATTACTTCTGTATTATTCTCCAACAATTGAGCACTCTAAAATTTCAAGGCATTAAATTCAAATATTTGACGAATTTGTCATGAACTTTTCTGTATTGATTAAGGTAAATTATGATTTTTTCCATAATTTTTCTGTGAGGATATAATCCTAAACTATCAAATCATGAAAAAGCCCTATATCATGTATAACATATGGTGATCCAAGTAGTTAAATAATTATCATTTTACTCTTCTATCTGTATTTTTATACACTATATTACATGTTCCTCCATATTTGTTGCCTACTAACAGTGCAAACGCTGTTGATTGTGCTTATTTTTAAATGACCTATTTTCAAGGCCTACCCATTTGTGTATTTATTCTGCCCATTTCGCTCATGTTTACATGTTAAAAAACTAATGCGGCAATCATATAAAGTGATACTTTTTCTCACACCTATGCATTTTACTTTGAATATTTTGTGCTATGTAAAGGATTTATAATTTTTAAAATTTACCTATTGTTGGTTGTAGAGACATTGAGCATTTTACTGACTCATCTTTGG
The DNA here is from genome assembly GCF_000001635.26 of Mus musculus. Classification (NCBI taxonomy): domain Eukaryota; kingdom Metazoa; phylum Chordata; class Mammalia; order Rodentia; family Muridae; genus Mus; species Mus musculus. The sequence goes on from NC_000082.6 coordinate 81,152,718, forward strand.
ATTGAAACCTGCATTTGTGATCATTGTACCCCTTGCATGAAAACTTTCTTTCTGAAGTTGAATCATTTAGTTTTGCAATTTTGTAAAATGATTACCTTTGGGTACAATTTCGTCTCTAGAACACTTCACATTTCACAGTGACATTATGATTTAATTAACAATTTAAATCAGAAAACTTGTGATCAATGAGTAACTCTAAGACATCTTATATTTTTTAAGTCTTGCAAGAGAAATATTTGTTGTTCCGAACAATGAACTTCCTACTGTAAACCAGAACTATATTTCTAAGAAGGAGGAAAAATAACAGCAAGAAAAACAGTTGACTATGAAATCTAGGAATAGCTAGCATCCTATTGGCTTCTACAAGTTTAAAATTATGTAAGTAAAGAGGATACATCAAATAAAAGCAGGAAGAGCATCTTTGACACAAAGGCAACAGTCAATCTATACTTCTACCAAAAGATTAATAAATAAAATATATAATACATAATGTATAAAATATACAGAATACATAAAAAAACAGGACAAAGCCAGAAAAACAAAAATGACCTCATTTTCAAAAATGGACTACCAATTTAAACGGAAATTTCTCCAAAGAAGAAATAAAAATAGATTTAAAAAATCCCAAACAGTGTTCATTATTCATAGAAATCTTGGAATATAAATTTAAACTACTTTGAAATTTTATTGACCCAAACTCATTATGACTAAGATGAAGAAAACAACTGACAACAACATTTGGCAAGAATTTGGGAAAGATGAGCCCTCATTCATTGTTGCAGAGAAAACAAACTACTGCAGTCACTCAGGAAATTGTTGAGAATCCACAAAAATCTAAAAGCAGATCTACCATATTACCTAGCTGTAACACTGCTTGAAATATGCCCCAAGTAGTTAGCATCTCATTCCACAGAAATTTGCTCAACCATGTTCATAGCCCTCCTCTCCACAATACCATGAACAAAAGGCAATGTAAATATCTTTCAGATGAAGAATGCATAGTGAAAATGTGAAACATATAACCATAATGAAAGTCTCTTCAGCTGTAAAGAAAAATAAAATTTTGTATTTTGCAAATGAATGAATAATATTAGAAAAGATTAAACTGAGCTAGGTTATTCAGACCAAAGAAAGAAAACCCTGACATGTTTCCTCTTGTTTGTGGTGCCTAACTCTAAATCTTTAAATGCAAGTATATAACCGAGAGTAACTACAAAAGCCAACACAGCTTAAAGGACTAAATGGTAAGAAAGCAGAAAAGGAAATGGAGGAAACATGGGGAAAAGTGTTTAAAAGGGAAGGGAGGAAGAAGAGTAACACAAAGGGAGAGAGAGAGAAGGAGGGATGAATCACACAAATGTCTTAAATGATCATAGGGTATCATATTATATTATGTTTACCCATTATTGCTTTATAGATAGATAGATAGATAGATAGATAGATAGATAGATAGATATAGATAGGTTAGATAGATAGATACATAGATAGATAGATAGATGATACATAGATACATAGTTACATAGAGAGATTTGTGCTACTATGGGTAATAGTTACCTTCCAAGAACCTTGGTCTATATACACACACTTCAGTACTAGATATAAAAAAAATCCTCAGAAGTTGTTAGTCAAGAGATTCTAAAAGACTCCAAAAACAATATAAGCTTTGGTCTTTCCATCTTCGGACAAGGAAGATGGTCCTGGTTTTTCAACCATTAAATCTGTAAGCTTATCAGAAAGGAATAGTGCTGAAATGTGGAGGCAGGATGATGCCTTACATTTTGTGTCAGAAACTTGGGTGTTCTGGAGGATGTAAGTTATTTTATTTATTTATTTATTTATTTATTTATTTATTTATTTATTGGTTCTTCGAGACAAGGTCTCTCTGTATAGTCCTGGCTGTTCTGTGTCCTGGAACTCACTCTGTAGACCAGGCTGGCCTCGAACTCAGAAATCGGCCTGCCTCTGCCTCCCAAGTGCTGGGATTAAAGGCGTGCTCCACCACGCCCAGCTGAGGATGTAAGTTATTAAAAGAAACTTTTAGGAATATGCCAACACCTCTTTCCTAACAGTTTTGGAAAACAAATAGCAAATAATTATTATTGATCTGCTTATAACAATAATAACAGGATTTTAAATTATTTGTATTATTTATTTATGTACTTATTTTTTAGTGAGAGCAGATTCTTCTGGTGTACAATGCATCCTGAACAACGTTCCCCTCCATTGATTCCTCCCACCTCCCCCTTATCTCCCCTTTTGTCCATGTCCACTCCCCCTCCATTTCTCATCAGAAAAAACAAAAAAACAAAAACAAAATAAAAAACAAACAAAAAAAGGCCTCCAAGAGGTAATAACCAACCATAAGAAAGTAGGATACAATAATACAAGGCAAAAGCCCTCAAGTCCATAATGTACAACACAACCCAATAGGAGAAGAAGTCAGAGATACAGCAGCTGTATTTGTTAGGAATCTCACCAAACCTCCAGGCTAACAGCCACATCTATGCAGGCCCTGGGCTTATAGCTTCAGTCTCCTGGAGGCCATATGAGCCCTGCTTACTTGATTCAGTGGGCCGTATTCTCCAGGTGTCCTCCATCCTCTCTGATTCCTACAGTCTTTCCTCCTTTTCTTCTGTAGAATTTTCCCAGTTCCTGGAGGAGAGACCCAGCAGAGTTCTCTAATTTAGACCCACTCTCCAAATAGCATCTAACAAGGAATCTCTGTCCCTGCTCCTATCTGCTGCCAGAGGATACCTCTCTGATCATGACCAAACATGCACTTATCTGTAAGTATAGCAGTATAGAAGAATATCATTAGAAATAATTTTATTTAATTTGGAGCAGTTATGTTTCGGCTATCCAGTCTCTAGTTCATGGTCACACAGGCTGTGTAGAGGCATGGAGTCACTTGACAGGAGTCTTGAGGTAACCAGACATTGGTTGGCCACTCCACAAATTCTGGACCACCATTTCTCTAGCACACATTGCAGACAGGTCAGATTGTATGTCAAGGATTTGTAGATGTCTTGATGTTAAGGTTTCTCTTTCCATAGCCAATGGAGTACCTTCCATGCAAAAACAAACAAAACAAAACAAAACAAAAACAAAAACAAAAAAACCCACAAAACAAAAACAAAACTAAAACAACCAGCAAATTATTTTTAAATGTTTGACTTCTAACTTGAGAATGAAAAAAAAATCTGTCTTGCTATTCAAATGAAATAGAAATGCTAACAGAATTTAGAGACTGTCTTTTTTTTTCCTTTATCCAAAGATAACCATTTTTTTTAAAACTTACACCTATTGGATATCCAATTTTATAAAAGCAATGACATTCAAATGCCAGTCTTCAAATCAACAATTTCCTGTAGTTCTCTGAACTTACTTTATGTGATTATTAAATGTCTGTTTCCATTTTTTACCTGTGTCACCTGTTGTCTTTCTATGTATTTGTGTCTTTGTCCCTTTTTGCTTGTCTGTCTGCCTTCTTGTTTTCATATATATATATATATATATATATATATATATACACATACATATATACATACATATATATATATATATATATATATATATATATATATATATATATATGTGTGTGTGTGTGTGTGTGTGTGTGTGTGTGTTTGTGTGTGTGTGTAATGCTATCACTCTCTGTCTGCCTCTCTGTCTCTTTGTCTCTCTGTGTCTCTGCCTCTGTCTGCCTCTCTGTCTCTTTGTCTCTCTGTCTCTGCCTCTGTCTGTCTCTCTGTCTCTCACACACACTCTTACTCTCTCCCTCTCTCTGTATATGTGTGAGTTCCTCTCCCCGCATAACAGTTTCCTTTCTGTTTGTCTCTAGTCTTCTCTGATAAAACTGGTCTCTTGTCTGTTAAATCTCTTTATTTCCTCCTGGTTCAGGATGTAACAAAACTCATGTTCAATGTATATAGATTCTAACATGAACAAGGAGTGATTACCATGTCATAGCCTTACCTTTATCTTATACTTTATTGACTTAGATATTATTATTGCTCTTATATTTGTGGCATCCTATAGAAACAGCAATGAGCAGGCATAATGTACTGCTAACACAGGTCTTTAAAAAAAACCTTGAAAAACTACTTTGTGGTAACTATTTATATTCAAAGGGAGCATTTAGAATTATTCGAAGAAGAATGCCATATTTATAATTTGTTTAAAAAGATGGAGATTTAAGCCTTTTCGTAACAAGCTATTTCTGAGCTTGTTATAAAAGTACTTTCAAATCAAAGATTGGTTTGCTGTTAGAATCTGATTTGCTCACTTTTTAAAAGATAGGAACAATTATCTAAGAAGAATTCAAAGGTTTATTTTACTTTTACTGTGTTCTGATAGTGTATAGAGATATCAAAAAATCAAGAATTAACAGAAGCTAAGAAAAATAGTTTGAAAATAGTACCTAATATTAAAATTTAATCTAATACAAAGTTTAGAATTGAGTAAAGATGGTCAGATATGCAGAACTCCAAAAAATAAATTTCTTCTGAACTAATTGGTTTGTAGTTCAGTTTATCTAGCTGATGATTGTAGCATTTAGGTTGTTTTCCTTAGTGATGAGAATAGATGCTATCAGAGCTAGACTTATAACTCAGATCTCTTAACATATTGCCTTTTCCTTCCCATCTCTATTATTAGATGAACAGGGGAGGCTAAAACACTGTTGTTTGTTGTTTGACCTAAAACCCAAGAACTCAAGGTCAGGGCATGCAGAATAACATTGTTACATATTAATAATTTCACAAGAATTAGACAAAACAATAGTAGGTTTTATGAGAATTTTTTATGTAAAATAGCAATATCTTGGTCTTCTGAAGAGTTTTGAGAATTCTGTTCCCCCTCGCCATCATGCATCATATCTTTTAAGGAATGAGTACTGTCCTTTGCCGCTATCAAACGATCATCCTAATCATTACTTCTTTAAGGATGAGTTTGTCAGTAATATAATTCTACACCATTTTCTAATGATCTGTGAGAAGCAAACAAAAGTTCCATTTGATTTTCCTCATAATAATCTCTTTCTCACGCTTGCACTTCTTGAGTCTTTGGCTCTAAGAGTCTAAGGGTCTAGTCCTGAATCTCAGACTTTAATTTAATTTCTTTTGAAGTATTTTTATTGCAAATAAGCATATGATTTATTATGAATAAAATATGTTGCTTAGGAATCTTTTAAGAACAATATGTGTGGTGATTTGTGCCATAGATTTAGAGGCAGCCATTCAAAGTAGGTCTATGGAGACTTGTAAATGCACAAAATTCAATATTGACCTATAAAACTAATATTTGCTGCTTTCAAACCATGATTTTCTTTTGACTCATTAAAATACATGTTTTTCCCCATAATAATGAATATACATTTTTTTTTAAGTATCCTTCAGATAACTGGAATAATCAAAGGGATTTGAACATAGATCCTCATGGAGTCACCTCACGGAAATGCCAGCAAAAGTACTGTGTGGTTTCACTAATGTCTGTTAGTATTATCAAGATCAAATAAAGATAATAAAAAATATTGATGAAAAAGTAGCCTTCACATAAGGTTTTTGGAAATAGCATATACTAAATTTACTAGAGGAAATTGACTGGATGCTGCTTTAAAAATAGAAAAAACTACCATATTTTGGCCAAATATGTTTTAATAATAAAGGTGAAGGAAGTTAATTTAATACAACTATTTCCAACATATATTTTTTCACATAATTATTCATAACTCTCATGAAGCCAGCCCAGGCTTTTGCCACTATAAAACTATAATATATATTCATGATGGAGTATTTGTCCACCAAAAATAAAATGAATCATATATTTGAAGTTAGTTTAGTGGACTCAGAGATGATCATATTAAGGTAAATAAGCAAACCACACAAAATGAAGATTGGTTTGTTTTCTCTTACATGTGGATTGGAAGGTAAAATGAGGGTGATCAGGAATTAGAAGGCCAAACAAAAACATAAAAAGAAAATAAGATACAGAAGGAGTCAATTTGGTTCAAAAAAGTACTATTAAAATAATTCAAAAAGTATGAAAATAACAATGAGAAAGCTATCTATATAACTAATATGGATTATTAACATTTTCACACTTTGAAATTCTGCCAAACCTTAATACATTGAAGATTGCAGAGTAGCTTCAATATTGTTAGTTTTTGCAATGGTAATGAGAATACATATTGTGTAGCATACATTAAAATGTTGTGAATAGCAAAATAGTCAGATGATCAGCATGTGTGCATATATTCATGTGTTCATGTGTGCATGTGTTAGATTTCAAATGTTGATAAACTTTGAACTTTTGTGTTAGGTACAGATTAATGTCACTAGAAAAGTTATTGTGAATATTCTTTTATAAACTATGCATATAAGACATTAATATATATATATATATATATATATATATATATATTAGATGATAAAATAAAGCTTTTTTTCTTTCATTGTCAAGATTTTGTTTTCCCCACTGTTATAGGAAAAAGCCTAACTGCAATCTAACAGTGGTTGCAGTAGTTTATTGAAATCATTGTTCAATAATAGACTTACCAAGTCTTTGAAAAATAGTGGCCTTAGACTTTGAGACACACTGTTTTCCAATGGTTTCTGTTGTTTATCTTGTTGAGTATTCTGCTTTTCACATTGCTCATGTCCAGCTTTCTACAATTGGATCTGATATGGGTCATTGATGCATCAAACTTGTCAGCTCTACCCATGGTGGGGCTTTTCACTTGTTATCATTTGTCTTCATTCTTCCGGACAGCTCCTTATCCAAGGAGCTGTCTTTCACATCCTTCTACAATGGTTGACCTTGTAGATTTAGTTTTCTACCCAGTCATTTAAGGAACAAGTTGTGCGGTAGGAAAATTATGTCCCCAATTTTCTCTGACAACTATATTATTTTATCAAGCAAAATACTCTCAGGGTTGACAGCTGTGCTTGTCTTTCTGTGATTCAAGCTGATTTTTAAAACAATGCCTCACTTCTGGAATGATCTGTTTCCCAAACTCTGATCAGCATTTCTTGTGATTTTATTTCTTATTGTTTTATAGTATACTTGTATTTACCTGCAGAAAATGAGGCTTTTCATTTGGTTTTCAGTGAAAAGCACTGATGTTTTTTCAGGTGTTATTTTCTTAAAGATCTTCGGTTTGTTGTGTCAACTATGTTATGTTTGAAGTGGATTTCAAATACAGTAAAGTATTTTTTACATATATTAACTTATTTGAATTTAAACTTGTCATGAAGAAGGGAGAATTACCCAAAAATAAGTATCCAGAAAAAATGTCAGAAAAAAATCTGCTGTTTGTATGCTAACTTTTTTTTTCAGGTTGTATGACAATGACTATTTTTAATTTATTTTTATTACATATTTTCCACAATTACATTTCCAATGCTATCCCAAAAGTCCCCCATACCCTCCCCCCGTATGCTAACTTAAAAATAAAATTAATCTAAAAATGAATAAACTTGTACTTGATATATGGCTCCAACATAACAATAAAAGAGGCCTTCACTTAATGCAAAGATTACTTTTCTTAATGAGAAATCATTTAAAAATTATATAATGAATATAAATTAACACTTTAATAACTGATTTAATCTAGCTTCCAATTACATGCAAACAAGAGCAGGAACATGTAACTCTGGCAAATGTAATTTCATACATATGTGAGCTCTGTACACAACGGGAGAGAAAATTCAACTTAATGTCTAAGTTTAATTTGCTTGTTATAAGCAGATTTTTGTGCTTTAATCTATTACTTAGTTATTAGACAACTGCACAACTAGCCTGAAACAGCTCACAAGGGCATATTCTAGACAACACAAATTCCAATTCCTTACATTTTCTATATTCAAAACCATTTTTTAACAGTAGTTGTATTCAATTTATTCACACAACAATATAATTACTGCTCATTCATAACAAAGTTTCTATCACATTTTACATTTATTTTTAATTGTTTTGAAATTTCTTTCATACAATATATTTAGATAATATCCTTTCTCCTTCTGAACTCTTTCAGGATCCTCCCTCAATCAAAACCCTTAGTTTTGCTATTTTAAAAGGCAGGTTATATGGATCTTTGCACACATCCTATATTTTTAAATTCCAATCAAGTGTTCAGTAGCTGAATTTTTTTTCACTAACAGATTCCATTTTAAAAATTGAGTGAATTTTGGAACAGAAGGGATCAGGCAGGTGGTAGAGAGATGGATAGAGAGAGTACTGGAAGAGAAGATTAGAATCAAGGATGTTTAGGGGACAATGTGGAAACCTAGTGTAACAGAAACTCCTTGGAATTTAGGAGGGAGGTCCTAGGGAAGACTCCTAGTAATGAAGGATACAGAGCCTGAATCAGCCATCATCTGTATCCAGGAACATTTTTCAGTGGTGAGACACAAACACCATCCCAGTAACAAAACATTCCACCTAAAACATGTCCTGCCTGAAAGATGTGCTTGAGCAGAGGTGGCACAGAAGTCCAACCAATGTCTGATCTAACTTGAGGCCCCTGTGACTAAACGCGAGAGATAGCCCCTACCTGGAAGGGCAGGAACCTGACAGAGTTGGATAGCTCACAAATCTAGGATAAAACCAAACACAACTGGCAATTGGTCTGGGGGTTGGGGTGGGAGGAGGGAGCCAATGAAATGACTCCTCTATTGCTATTCTACTGTACTTAAGGTCAACCTATTTATCTTCCTTGGGTCTTTATCTAGGAAATGATGGGTGCAGATGGAGAGACTTATAGCCTTAGATTAGGTGGAGCTCTTGGAAGCTGTAGAAAGTGTGTGTGTGTGTGTGTGTGTGTGTGTGTGTGTGTGTTTGTGTGTGTGTGTGTTTGTGTGTGTGTGTTTGTGTGTGTGTTTGTGTGTGTGTGTTTGTGTGTTTGTGTGTGTGTGTGTTTGTGTGTGTGTGTGTGTGTGTGTGTGTGTGTGTGTGTGTGTGTGTGTGGTGGTTGTAGGAGCCAGGGAGGTCAAGGAAACCACAAGTTCATGGCCCACACCATCAACTAAGCAGGGCTCATAGGGGCTCACAGAGACTGAACTGACCGACAATCAGTAGCCTATTATGGGTCTGACCTAGGTCCTCTGCCTACAGGCTATGTTTTCAAGGCTTCTTGTTCTTGTGAGACTCCTAATAGTAAGAGTTGGTGTTGTCTCTGGGTTTTTGCCTACTTTTGTGAAACCTTTCCTCCTACTGGTTTAACTTGTCCAGTCTTGATATGAGGGTTTGTGCCTCGTCTTATTGGAACTTGTTATGCCATGTTTGGTGATGTCCATGGGAGGCCTTTCTGCAGGGAAACAAGGGTTACTGGATATGAGGAAGTAGCAGGGCATGTGTGAGAAGTGGAATGAGAAACCCCAGACAGGTGACCATAGATGTAGGTCCATTTCCGGGTCTTCATTTCCATTCCATTGATTTATCCCCTTGTCTCTGTACAGATATCGTACAGATTTTTATCACTATTGCCCTGTAATACAGCTTGAGGTCAGAAACAGTGATTTCCCCAGATGTTCCTTTAATGTTGAGAATAGTTTTTGCTATTATGGGTTTTTTCTTAATAGAAAAATATTTTAATTAGATATTTTCTTTATTTACATTTCAATTTTATCCCCTTTCCTCATTTCCACTTTAAAGACCCCCTATCACATCACCCTTTCCCCTACTCACTAACCCACCCACTCCCTCTTCCCTGTCGTGGCATTCCCCTACACTGGGACCCTTCAAAAGACCAAGGGCCTCTCCTCTCATTGATGTTCCAGAAGGCCATCCTCTGCTACATATGTGGCTGGAGCCATGGGTCCCACTATGTGTACTCTTTGGTATTCTGGGTTTTGGTTATTCCAAATGATTTGAGAATATCTCTATACCATTCTATGAAGAAATGAGTTGGAATTTTGATGGGGATTGCATTGAATCTGTAGATTGCTTTCTAGAAAGGTGGTCACATGATCTTCAACAAAGGAGTTAAAACCAATACTGGAAAAAAAAGACAGCAATTTCAACAAATGATGCTGGTACAACTGGCAGTCAGCATGTATAAGAATGCATGATCCATTCTCATCTCCTTGTACAAAGCTCAAGTCTAAGTGGATTAAGGGCTTCTGCATAAAACCAGAAACACTGAATCTAATAGAAGAGAAGTTGGGGAAGAGCCTCAAATACATGGGTACAGGGAGAAATTTTCCTGAACAGAACACCAATGGCTTATCCTTTAAGATCAACAATAGACAAATGGTACCTCATATAATTTCAAAATTTCTGTAAGGCTAAGCACACTTTCAATAAGACAAAATGGCAACCAACAGATTGGAAAAAGATCTTTATCAATCCTATATATGAGAGAAGGATAATATTCAATATATACAAAGAATTCAAGAAGGTAGACTCCAAAGAACCAAGTAACCCTATTAAAAATTGGGTACAGAGTTTAATAAAGAAAATCTCAACTGAGGAATATTGAATGGCCAAGAAGTCTGGCAATTCCTCAGAAAACTGGAAACAGAACTTCCTGGGGACCCAGCTATAGCACTATTGGGTATATAACCAAAAATCCCCAACATGTAAGAAGAACACATGCTCCACTATGTTCATAACATCTTTATTTATAATAACAAGAAACTAAAAAGAGCCCAGATATCCTTTAACAGAGAAATGGATACAGAAATTGTGGAACATTTAAACAATGGAATACTACTTAGCAATTTAAAAAAGATGAATTCATGAAATTCTTAGACAAATGGATGGAACTAGAAAATATCATCCTGAGTGAGGTTACCCAGTCACAAAAAGATACACATGGTATGCACTCACTAATAAGTGCATATTAGCCCAAAGGCTCGGAATGCCCAAGATACAATTCATAGATGTCATGAAGCTCAAGAAGAAAGAAGACCAAAGTGTGGATATTTCGGTCCTTCTTAGAAGGGGGAACAAAATATCCATGGGAGGAAATACAGAGATAAAGTGTAAAGTAGAGTCTGAAGGAAAGGCCATCCAGAGACCTCCCGACCTGGGGATCTATCCCATATACAGACACCAAACCCAGACACCATTGTGGGTGCCAACAAGTGTTGGCTGACAGGAACCTCATATAGCTATCTCCTGAGAGGCTCTGCCAGAGCCTGACATATACAGAGGCAGATGCTCTCAGCCAACCATTGGACTTAACGCTCTATCCCCAATGGAAGAGTTAGAGAAAGGACTGAAAAAGCTGAAAGGCTTTGCAACCCCATAGGAAGAACAATATCAACCAACTAGACACACACACACACACACACACACACACACACACACACACACACAGACAGACACAGACACACACCAGCTTCCAGGGACTAAACCACCAACCAGAGATTACACATGGAGGGACTCATGCCTCCAGCCATATATCTAGTAGAAGATGGCCTTGTTGGTTATCAGTGGGAGGGGACTGTGAAGGCAAGATGCCCCAGTGTCAGGGATTTTCAGGGCATCGGGGTGGGAGTAGGTGAGTGGGGGTTGAGTGGGTGAAATAGCACCCTCATAGAACCAAGGGTAAGGGGGAGAAACAGGGAAAGGGTAAGCTAAGTAGTAAGCTGATGGCTTATCATGTGGGAGACCCTAGATTCATTTCCCTAAGACTGTTAAAAATATTGTATATATAGTATCACACAGCCTTACAAAAAGATACTATTGACAATATGATTGAATGTGCAGTGTGTTATAATGAGTGACTTAGTTTTTAAATGCACAAATTTCTTCTGTGATGGAGTAGAAAAATAATATCTCTATTTGAAATGTAAAGAAAATATCTAATTAAAAAATAAAGCCATTAACCATCACAAAAATAAGAGAGAGAAAGAGAGAGAGAGAGAG